>NW_027141083.1:1560000-1860000 GCF_036365525.1 Heterodontus francisci
AACTGTCAGAAATTTAAACACAGGGCCTGGGGGGAAATACTGAACTGACAGAATTTTAAACACAGTGCCTGTGGGAAATACTGAACTGTCAGAAATTTAAACACAGGCCCTGGGGGAAATCCTGAACTGTCAGAAATTTAAACACAGGGCCTGAGGGAAATCCTGAACTGTCAGAATTTTAAACACAGGGCCTGAGGGAAATCCTGAACTGTCAGAATTTTAAACACAGTGCCTGTGGGAAATACTGAACTGTCAGAATTTTAAACACAAGGGCTTGGGGGAAATCCTGAACTGTCAGAAATTTAAACACAGGGCCTGGGGGAAATCCTGAACTGACAGAATTTTAAACACAGGGCCTGTGGGAAATACTGAACTGACAGAATTTTAAACACAGGGCCTGGGGGGAAATCCTGAACTGTCAGAAATTTAAACACAGGGCCTGGGGAAAATCCTGAACTATCAGAATTTTAAACACAGGGCCTGGGGGAAATACTGAACTATCAGAATTTTAAACACAGGGACTGTGGGAAATCCTGAACTGTCAGAATTTTAAACACAGGGCTTGGGGGAAATACTGAACTATCAGTATTTTAAACACAGGGCCTGGGGGAAATCCTGAACTGTCAGAATTTTAAACACAGGGCCTGGAGGAAATACTGAACTGTCAGAATTTTAAACACAGGGCCTGGAGGAAATACTGAACTGACAGAATTTTAAACACAGGGCCTGGGGGAAATACTGAACTGACAGAATTTTAAACACAGGCCCTGGGGAAATCCTGAACTGTCAGAAATTTAAACACAAGGCCTGGAGGAAATACTGAACTATCAGAATTTTAAACACAGGGCCTGTGGGAAATACTGAACTGACAGAATTTTAAACACAGGGCCTGGAGGGAAATCCTGAACTGTCAGAAATTTAAACACAAGGCCTGGAGGAAATACTGAACTATCAGAATTTTAAACACAGGGCCTGGGGGAAATACTGAACTGTCAGAATTTTAAACACAAGGCCTGGAGGAAATACTGAACTATCAGAATTTTAAACACAGGGCCTGTGGGAAATACTGAACTGTCAGAATTTTAAACACAAGGCCTGGAGGAAATACTGAACTGACAGAATTGTAAACACAGGGCCTGGGGGAAATCCTGAACTGTCAGAAATTTAAACACAAGGGCTTGGGGGAAATCCTGAACTGTCAGAAATTTAAACACAAGGGCCTGTGGGAAATCCTGAACTGTCAGAATTTTAAACACAGGGCCTGTGGGAAATACTGAACTGTCAGAATTTTAAACACAGGGCCTGTGGGAAATACTGAACTGTCAGAATTTTAAACACAGGGCCTGTGGGAAATACTGAACTGTCAGAATTTTAAACACAGTGCCTGTGGGAAATACTGAACTGTCAGAATTTTAAACGCAGGGCTTGGGGGAAATCCTGAACTGTCAGAAATTTAAACACAGGGCCTGGGGGAAATCCTGAACTGTCAGAATTTTAAACACAGGGCCTGGGGGAAATCCTGAACTGACAGAATTTTAAACACAGGGCCTGGGGGAAATCCTGAACTGTCAGAAATTTAAACACAAGGGCTTGGGGGAAATCCTGAACTGTCAGAAATTTAAACACAGGGCCTGGGGGGAAATCCTGAACTGTCAGAATTTTAAACACAGGGCCTGGGGGAAATCCTGAACTGTCAGAATTTTAAACACAGGCCCTGGGGGAAATCCTGAACTGTCAGAATTTTAAACACAGGGCCTGGGGGAAATCCTGAACTGTCAGAATTTTAAACACAAGGCCTGGGGGAAATCCTGAACTGTCAGAAATTTAAACACAGGGCCTGGGGGAAATCCTGAACTGTCAGAAATTTAAACACAGGGCCTGGGGGAAATCCTGAACTGTCAGAAATTTAAACACAGGGCCTGGGGGGAAATACTGAACTGTCATAAATTTAAACACAGGGCCTGGGGGAAATCCTGAACTGTCAGAAATTTAAACACAGGGCCTGGGGGAAATCCTGAACTGTCAGAAATTTAAACACAGGGCCTGGGGGAAATCCTGAACTGTCAGAAATTTAAACACAGGGCCTGGGGGAAATCCTGAACTGTCAGAAATTTAAACACAGGGCCTGGGGGAAATCCTGAACTGTCAGAAATTTAAACACAAGGCCTGGAGGAAATACTGAACTGTCAGAATTTTAAACACAAGGGCTTGGGGGAAATCCTGAACTGTCAGAAATTTAAACACAGGGCCTTGGGGAAATCCTGAACTGTCAGAAATTTAAACACAGGGCCTGGGGGAAATCCTGAACTGTCAGAAATTTAAACACAAGGCCTGGAGGAAATACTGAACTGTCAGAATTTTAAACACAAGGGTCTTGGGGGAAATCCTGAACTGTCAGAAATTTAAACACAGGGCCTGGGGGAAATACTGAACTGACAGAATTTTAAACACAGGGCCTGGAGGGAAATCCTGAACTGTCAGAATTTTAAACACAGGGCCTGGGGGAAATACTGAACTATCAGAATTTTAAACACAGGGCCTGTGGGAAATCCTGAACTGTCAGAATTTTAAACACAGGGCCTGGGGGAAATACTGAACTATCAGAATTTTAAACACAGGGCCTGGGGGAAATACTGAACTGACAGAATTTTAAACACAAGGGCTTGGGGGAAATCCTGAACTGTCAGAAATTTAAACACAGGGCCTGGGGGAAATCCTGAACTGTCAGAATTTTAAACACAGGGCCTGTGGGAAATACTGAACTATCAGAATTTTAAACACAGGGCCTGGGGGGAAATACTGAACTGACAGAATTTTAAACACAAGGGCTTGGGGGAAATCCTGAACTGTCAGAAATTTAAACACAGGGCCTGGGGGGAAATACTGAACTGACAGAATTTTAAACACAGTGCCTGTGGGAAATACTGAACTGTCAGAAATTTAAACACAGGCCCTGGGGGAAATCCTGAACTGTCAGAATTTTAAACACAGGGCCTGAGGGAAATCCTGAACTGTCAGAATTTTAAACACAGGGCCTGAGGGAAATCCTGAACTGTCAGAATTTTAAACACAGTGCCTGTGGGAAATACTGAACTGTCAGAATTTTAAACACAAGGGCTTGGGGGAAATCCTGAACTGTCAGAAATTTAAACACAGGGCCTGGGGGAAATCCTGAACTGACAGAATTTTAAACACAGGGCCTGTGGGAAATACTGAACTGACAGAATTTTAAACACAGGGCCTGGGGGGAAATCCTGAACTGTCAGAAATTTAAACACAGGGCCTGGGGGAAATACTGAACTGACAGAATTTTAAACACAGGGCTTGGGGGAAATACTGAACTATCAGAATTTTAAACACAGGGCTTGGGGGAAATCCTGAACTGTCAGAAATTTAAACACAGGGCCTGGGGGAAATCCTGAACTGTCAGAATTTTAAACACAGGGCCTGTGGGAAATACTGAACTGACAGAATTTTAAACACAGGGCTTGGGGGAAATACTGAACTATCAGAATTTTAAACACAGGGCCTGGGGGAAATACTGAACTGACAGAATTTTAAACAAAGGGACTGTGGGAAATACTGAACTGACAGAATTTTAAACACAGGGCCTGAGGGAAATCCTGAACTGTCAGAAATTTAAACACAGGGCCTGGGGGAAATACTGAACTGACAGAATTTTAAACACAGGGCCTGAGGGAAATCCTGAACTGTCAGAAATTTAAACACAGGGCCTGGGGGAAATACTGAACTGTCAGAATTTTAAACACAGGGCCTGGGGGAAATACTGAACTGTCAGAATTTTAAACATAGGGCCTGGGGGGAAATACTGAACTGTCAGAATTTTAAACACAGGGACTTGGAGAAATCCTGAACTATCAGAATTTTAAACACAGGGCCTGTGGGAAATACTGAACTGTCAGAATTTTAAACACAGGGCCTGTGGGAAATACTGAACTGTCAGAATTTTAAACACAGGGCTTGGGGGAAATACTGAACTATCAGAATTTTAAACACAGGGCCTGGGGGGAAATCCTGAACTGTCAGAATTTTAAACACAGGGCCTGGGGGAAAATCCTGAACTGTCAGAATTTTAAACACAGGGCCTGGAGGAAATACTGAACTGACAGAATTTTAAACACAGGGCCTGGAGGAAATACTGAACTATCAGAATTTTAAACACAGGGCCTGTGGGAAATACTGAACTATCAGAATTTTAAACACAGGGCCTGGAGGAAATACTGAACTGACAGAATTTTAAACACAGGGCCTGGAGGAAATACTGAACTGTCAGAATTTTAAACACAGGGCCTGTGGGAAATCCTGAACTATCAGAATTTTAAACACAAGGGCCTGGGGGAAATACTGAACTGACAGAATTTTAAACACAGGGCCTGTGGGAAATCCTGAACTATCAGAATTTTAAACACAGGGCCTGGAGGAAATACTGAACTATCAGAATTTTAAACACAAGGGCCTGGAGGAAATCCTGAACTATCAGAATTTTAAACACAAGGGCCTGGGGGAAATACTGAACTGACAGAATTTTAAACACAGGGCCTGGAGGAAATCCTGAACTGTCAGAATTTTAAACACAGGGCCTGGAGGAAATACTGAACTGTCAGAATTTTAAACACAGGGCCTGGAGGAAATACTGAACTATCAGAATTTTAAACACAGGGCCTGGAGGAAATACTGAACTGACAGATTTTTAAACACAGGGCCTGGAGGAAATCCTGAACTATCAGAATTTTAAACACAGGGCCTGGAGGAAATACTGAACTATCAGAATTTTAAACACAAGGGCCTGGAGGAAATCCTGAACTATCAGAATTTTAAACACAAGGGCCTGGGGGAAATACTGAACTGACAGAATTTTAAACACAGGGCCTGTGGGAAATCCTGAACTATCAGAATTTTAAACACAAGGGCCTGTGGGAAATCCTGAACTATCAGAATTTTAAACACAAGGGCCTGGGGGAAATACTGAACTGACAGAATTTTAAACACAGGGCCTGGAGGAAATCCTGAACTATCAGAATTTTAAACACAAGGGCCTGGGGGAAATACTGAACTGACAGAATTTTAAACACAGGGCCTGTGGGAAATCCTGAACTATCAGAATTTTAAACACAGGGCCTGGAGGAAATACTGAACTATCAGAATTTTAAACACAAGGGCCTGGAGGAAATACTGAACTGTCAGAATTTTAAACACAGGGCCTGTGGGAAATCCTGAACTATCAGAATTTTAAACACAGGGCCTGGGGGAAATACTGAACTGACAGAATTTTAAACACAGGGCCTGGAGGAAATACTGAACTGTCAGAATTTTAAACACAGGGCCTGGAGGAAATACTGAACTGTCAGAATTTTAAACACAGGGCCTGTGGGAAATCCTGAACTATCAGAATTTTAAACACAAGGGCCTGGGGGAAATACTGAACTGACAGAATTTTAAACACAGGGCCTGGAGGAAATACTGAACTGTCAGAATTTTAAACACAAGGGCCTGGGGGAAATACTGAACTGTCAGAATTTTAAACACAGGGCCTGGGGGGAAATCCTGAACTATCAGAATTTTAAACACAGGGCCTGGAGGAAATACTGAACTGTCAGAATTTTAAACACAGGGCCTGGGGGAAATACTGAACTGACAGAATTTTAAACACAGGGCCTGGGGGAAATACTGAACTGTCAGAATTTTAAACACAGGGCCTGTGGGAAATACTGAACTGACAGAATTTTAAACACAGGGCCTGGAGGAAATACTGAACTGTCAGAATTTTAAACACAGGGCCTGGAGGAAATACTGAACTGTCAGAATTTTAAACACAGGGCTTGGGGGAAATACTGAACTATCAGAATTTTAAACACAGGGCCTGGGGGAAATACTGAACTGTCAGAATTTTAAACACAGGGCCTGGGGGAAATACTGAACTGTCAGAATTTTAAACACAGGGCCTGGGGGAAATACTGAACTGACAGAATTTTAAACACAGGGCCTGGGGGAAATACTGAACTGACAGAATTTTAAACACAGGGCTTGGGGGAAATACTGAACTGTCAGAATTTTAAACATAGGGCCTGGGGGAAATACTGAACTATCAGAATTTTAAACACAGGGCCTGGAGGAAATACTGAACTGTCAGAATTTTAAACACAGGGCCTGGGGGAAATACCTGAACTGTCAGAATTTTAAACATAGGGCCTGGGGGAAATACTGAACTGACAGAATTTTAAACACAGGGCCTGGGGGAAATACCTGAACTGTCAGAATCTAAAAAACACAGGGCCTGTGGGAAATACTGAACTGACAGAATTTTAAACACAGGGACTGTGGGAAATACTGAACTGTCAGAATTTTAAACACAGGGCCTGGGGGAAATCCTGAACTGTCAGAATTTTAAACACAGGGCCTGGGGGAAATACTGAACTGACAGAATTTTAAACACAGGGCTTGGGGGAAATACTGAACTATCAGAATTTTAAACACAGGGCCTGGAGGAAATACTGAACTGTCAGAATTTTAAACACAGGGCCTGGGGAAAATCCTGAACTGTCAGAATTTTAAACACAGGGCCTGGGGGAAATACTGAACTGTCACAAATTTAAACACAAGGCCTGTGGGAAATCCTGAACTGTCAGAATTTTAAACACAGGGCCTGGAGGAAATACTGAACTGTCAGAATTTTAAACACAGGGCTTGTGGGAAATACTGAACTGTCAGAATTTTAAACACAGGGCCTGGGGGGAAATACTGAACTGTCAGAATTTTAAACACAGGGCCTGGAGGAAATACTGAACTATCAGAATTTTAAACACAGGGCCTGGAGGAAATACTGAACTGTCAGAATTTTAAACACAGGGCCTGGGGGAAATACTGAACTATCAGAATTTTAAACACAGGGCCTGGAGGAAATACTGAACTGTCAGAATTTTAAACACAGGGCCTGGGGGAAATACTGAACTATCAGAATTTTAAACACAGGGCCTGGAGGAAATACTGAACTGTCAGAATTTTAAACACAGGGCCTGGGGGAAATACTGAACTATCAGAATTTTAAACACAGGGCCTGGAGGAAATACTGAACTGTCAGAATTTTAAACACAGGGCCTGGGGGAAATCCTGAACTGTCAGAATTTTAAACACAGGGCCTGGGGAAAATCCTGAACTATCAGAATTTTAAACACAGGGCCTGGGGGAAATCCTGAACTGTCAGAATTTTAAACACAGGGCCTGGGGGAAATACTGAACTGACAGAATTTTAAACACAGGGCTTGGGGGAAATACTGAACTATCAGAATTTTAAACACAGGGCCTGGAGGAAATACTGAACTGTCAGAATTTTAAACACAGGGCCTGGGGGAAATACTGAACTATCAGAATTTTAAACACAGGGCCTGGAGGAAATACTGAACTGTCAGAATTTTAAACACAGGGCCTGGGGGAAATCCTGAACTGTCAGAAATTTAAACACAGGGCCTGGGGGAAATCCTGAACTGTCAGAATTTTAAACACAGGGCCTGTGGGAAATACTGAACTATCAGAATTTTAAACACAGGGCCTGGGGGAAATCCTGAACTGTCAGAATTTTAAACACAGGGCCTGTGGGAAATACTGAACTATCAGAATTTTAAACACAGGGCCTGGGGGGAAATACTGAACTGACAGAATTTTAAACACAAGGGCTTGGGGGAAATCCTGAACTGTCAGAAATTTAAACACAGGGCCTGGGGGGAAATACTGAACTGACAGAATTTTAAACACAGTGCCTGTGGGAAATACTGAACTGTCAGAAATTTAAACACAGGCCCTGGGGGAAATCCTGAACTGTCAGAATTTTAAACACAGGGCCTGAGGGAAATCCTGAACTGTCAGAATTTTAAACACAGGGCCTGAGGGAAATCCTGAACTGTCAGAATTTTAAACACAGTGCCTGTGGGAAATACTGAACTGTCAGAATTTTAAACACAAGGGCTTGGGGGAAATCCTGAACTGTCAGAAATTTAAACACAGGGCCTGGGGGAAATCCTGAACTGACAGAATTTTAAACACAGGGCCTGTGGGAAATACTGAACTGACAGAATTTTAAACACAGGGCCTGGGGGGAAATCCTGAACTGTCAGAAATTTAAACACAGGGCCTGGGGGAAATACTGAACTGACAGAATTTTAAACACAGGGCTTGGGGGAAATACTGAACTATCAGAATTTTAAACACAGGGCTTGGGGGAAATCCTGAACTGTCAGAAATTTAAACACAGGGCCTGGGGGAAATCCTGAACTGTCAGAATTTTAAACACAGGGCCTGTGGGAAATACTGAACTGACAGAATTTTAAACACAGGGCTTGGGGGAAATACTGAACTATCAGAATTTTAAACACAGGGCCTGGGGGAAATACTGAACTGACAGAATTTTAAACAAAGGGACTGTGGGAAATACTGAACTGACAGAATTTTAAACACAGGGCCTGAGGGAAATCCTGAACTGTCAGAAATTTAAACACAGGGCCTGGGGGAAATACTGAACTGACAGAATTTTAAACACAGGGCCTGAGGGAAATCCTGAACTGTCAGAAATTTAAACACAGGGCCTGGGGGAAATACTGAACTGTCAGAATTTTAAACACAGGGCCTGGGGGAAATACTGAACTGTCAGAATTTTAAACATAGGGCCTGGGGGGAAATACTGAACTGTCAGAATTTTAAACACAGGGACTTGGAGAAATCCTGAACTATCAGAATTTTAAACACAGGGCCTGTGGGAAATACTGAACTGTCAGAATTTTAAACACAGGGCCTGTGGGAAATACTGAACTGTCAGAATTTTAAACACAGGGCTTGGGGGAAATACTGAACTATCAGAATTTTAAACACAGGGCCTGGGGGGAAATCCTGAACTGTCAGAATTTTAAACACAGGGCCTGGGGGAAAATCCTGAACTGTCAGAATTTTAAACACAGGGCCTGGAGGAAATACTGAACTGACAGAATTTTAAACACAGGGCCTGGAGGAAATACTGAACTATCAGAATTTTAAACACAGGGCCTGTGGGAAATACTGAACTATCAGAATTTTAAACACAGGGCCTGGAGGAAATACTGAACTGACAGAATTTTAAACACAGGGCCTGGAGGAAATACTGAACTGTCAGAATTTTAAACACAGGGCCTGTGGGAAATCCTGAACTATCAGAATTTTAAACACAAGGGCCTGGGGGAAATACTGAACTGACAGAATTTTAAACACAGGGCCTGTGGGAAATCCTGAACTATCAGAATTTTAAACACAGGGCCTGGAGGAAATACTGAACTATCAGAATTTTAAACACAAGGGCCTGGAGGAAATCCTGAACTATCAGAATTTTAAACACAAGGGCCTGGGGGAAATACTGAACTGACAGAATTTTAAACACAGGGCCTGGAGGAAATCCTGAACTGTCAGAATTTTAAACACAGGGCCTGGAGGAAATACTGAACTGTCAGAATTTTAAACACAGGGCCTGGAGGAAATACTGAACTATCAGAATTTTAAACACAGGGCCTGGAGGAAATACTGAACTGACAGATTTTTAAACACAGGGCCTGGAGGAAATCCTGAACTATCAGAATTTTAAACACAGGGCCTGGAGGAAATACTGAACTATCAGAATTTTAAACACAAGGGCCTGGAGGAAATCCTGAACTATCAGAATTTTAAACACAAGGGCCTGGGGGAAATACTGAACTGACAGAATTTTAAACACAGGGCCTGTGGGAAATCCTGAACTATCAGAATTTTAAACACAAGGGCCTGTGGGAAATCCTGAACTATCAGAATTTTAAACACAAGGGCCTGGGGGAAATACTGAACTGACAGAATTTTAAACACAGGGCCTGGAGGAAATCCTGAACTATCAGAATTTTAAACACAAGGGCCTGGGGGAAATACTGAACTGACAGAATTTTAAACACAGGGCCTGTGGGAAATCCTGAACTATCAGAATTTTAAACACAGGGCCTGGAGGAAATACTGAACTATCAGAATTTTAAACACAAGGGCCTGGAGGAAATACTGAACTGTCAGAATTTTAAACACAGGGCCTGTGGGAAATCCTGAACTATCAGAATTTTAAACACAGGGCCTGGGGGAAATACTGAACTGACAGAATTTTAAACACAGGGCCTGGAGGAAATACTGAACTGTCAGAATTTTAAACACAGGGCCTGGAGGAAATACTGAACTGTCAGAATTTTAAACACAGGGCCTGTGGGAAATCCTGAACTATCAGAATTTTAAACACAAGGGCCTGGGGGAAATACTGAACTGACAGAATTTTAAACACAGGGCCTGGAGGAAATACTGAACTGTCAGAATTTTAAACACAAGGGCCTGGGGGAAATACTGAACTGTCAGAATTTTAAACACAGGGCCTGGGGGGAAATCCTGAACTATCAGAATTTTAAACACAGGGCCTGGAGGAAATACTGAACTGTCAGAATTTTAAACACAGGGCCTGGGGGAAATACTGAACTGACAGAATTTTAAACACAGGGCCTGGGGGAAATACTGAACTGTCAGAATTTTAAACACAGGGCCTGTGGGAAATACTGAACTGACAGAATTTTAAACACAGGGCCTGGAGGAAATACTGAACTGTCAGAATTTTAAACACAGGGCCTGGAGGAAATACTGAACTGTCAGAATTTTAAACACAGGGCTTGGGGGAAATACTGAACTATCAGAATTTTAAACACAGGGCCTGGGGGAAATACTGAACTGTCAGAATTTTAAACACAGGGCCTGGGGGAAATACTGAACTGTCAGAATTTTAAACACAGGGCCTGGGGGAAATACTGAACTGACAGAATTTTAAACACAGGGCCTGGGGGAAATACTGAACTGACAGAATTTTAAACACAGGGCTTGGGGGAAATACTGAACTGTCAGAATTTTAAACATAGGGCCTGGGGGAAATACTGAACTATCAGAATTTTAAACACAGGGCCTGGAGGAAATACTGAACTGTCAGAATTTTAAACACAGGGCCTGGGGGAAATACCTGAACTGTCAGAATTTTAAACATAGGGCCTGGGGGAAATACTGAACTGACAGAATTTTAAACACAGGGCCTGGGGGAAATACCTGAACTGTCAGAATCTAAAAAACACAGGGCCTGTGGGAAATACTGAACTGACAGAATTTTAAACACAGGGACTGTGGGAAATACTGAACTGTCAGAATTTTAAACACAGGGCCTGGGGGAAATCCTGAACTGTCAGAATTTTAAACACAGGGCCTGGGGGAAATACTGAACTGACAGAATTTTAAACACAGGGCTTGGGGGAAATACTGAACTATCAGAATTTTAAACACAGGGCCTGGAGGAAATACTGAACTGTCAGAATTTTAAACACAGGGCCTGGGGAAAATCCTGAACTGTCAGAATTTTAAACACAGGGCCTGGAGGAAATACTGAACTGTCACAAATTTAAACACAAGGCCTGTGGGAAATCCTGAACTGTCAGAATTTTAAACACAGGGCCTGGAGGAAATACTGAACTGTCAGAATTTTAAACACAGGGCTTGTGGGAAATACTGAACTGTCAGAATTTTAAACACAGGGCCTGGGGGGAAATACTGAACTGTCAGAATTTTAAACACAGGGCCTGGAGGAAATACTGAACTATCAGAATTTTAAACACAGGGCCTGGAGGAAATACTGAACTGTCAGAATTTTAAACACAGGGCCTGGGGGAAATACTGAACTATCAGAATTTTAAACACAGGGCCTGGAGGAAATACTGAACTGTCAGAATTTTAAACACAGGGCCTGGGGGAAATACTGAACTATCAGAATTTTAAACACAGGGCCTGGAGGAAATACTGAACTGTCAGAATTTTAAACACAGGGCCTGGGGGAAATACTGAACTATCAGAATTTTAAACACAGGGCCTGGAGGAAATACTGAACTGTCAGAATTTTAAACACAGGGCCTGGGGGAAATCCTGAACTGTCAGAATTTTAAACACAGGGCCTGGGGAAAATCCTGAACTATCAGAATTTTAAACACAGGGCCTGGGGGAAATCCTGAACTGTCAGAATTTTAAACACAGGGCCTGGGGGAAATACTGAACTGACAGAATTTTAAACACAGGGCTTGGGGGAAATACTGAACTATCAGAATTTTAAACACAGGGCCTGGAGGAAATACTGAACTGTCAGAATTTTAAACACAGGGCCTGGGGGAAATACTGAACTATCAGAATTTTAAACACAGGGCCTGGAGGAAATACTGAACTGTCAGAATTTTAAACACAGGGCCTGGGGGAAATCCTGAACTGTCAGAATTTTAAACACAGGGCCTGGGGAAAATCCTGAACTATCAGAATTTTAAACACAGGGCCTGGGGGAAATCCTGAACTGTCAGAATTTTAAACACAGGGCCTGGAGGAAATACTGAACTGACAGAATTTTAAACACAGGGCCTGGGGGAAATCCTGAACTATCAGAATTTTAAACACAGGGCCTGGGGGAAATACTGAACTGACAGAATTTTAAACACAGGGCCTGGAGGAAATACTGAACTGACAGAATTTTAAACACAGGGCCTGGGGGAAATACTGAACTATCAGAATTTTAAACACAGGGCCTGGGGGAAATCCTGAACTGTCAGAATTTTAAACACAGGGCCTGGGGAAAATCCTGAACTATCAGAATTTTAAACACAGGGCCTGGGGGAAATCCTGAACTGTCAGAATTTTAAACACAGGGCCTGGGGAAAATCCTGAACTATCAGAATTTTAAACACAGGGCCTGGGGGAAATCCTGAACTGTCAGAATTTTAAACACAGGGCCTGGAGGAAATACTGAACTGACAGAATTTTAAACACAGGGCCTGGGGAAAATCCTGAACTATCAGAATTTTAAACACAGGGCCTGGGGAAAATCCTGAACTGTCAGAATTTTAAACACAGGGCCTGGAGGAAATACTGAACTGACAGAATTTTAAACACAGGGCCTGGGGGAAATACTGAACTGACAGAATTTTAAACACAGGCCCTGGGGAAATCCTGAACTGTCAGAAATTTAAACACAAGGCCTGGGGGAAATACTGAACTATCAGAATTTTAAACACAGGGCCTGGGGGGAAATCCTGAAATGTCAGAATTTTAAACACAGGGCCTGGAGGAAATACTGAACTGACAGAATTTTAAACACAGGGCCTGGGGGAAATACTGAACTGACAGAATTTTAAACACAGGCCCTGGGGAAATCCTGAACTGTCAGAAATTTAAACACAAGGCCTGGAGGAAATACTGAACTATCAGAATTTTAAACACAGGGCCTGGGGGAAATACTGAACTGACAGAATTTTAAACACAGGGCCTGGAGGGAAATCCTGAACTGTCAGAAATTTAAACACAAGGCCTGGAGGAAATACTGAACTATCAGAATTTTAAACACAGGGCCTGGGGGAAATACTGAACTGTCAGAATTTTAAACACAAGGCCTGGAGGAAATACTGAACTATCAGAATTTTAAACACAGGGCCTGTGGGAAATACTGAACTGACAGAATTTTAAACACAAGGCCTGGAGGAAATACTGAACTGTCAGAAATTTAAACACAGGGCCTGGGGGAAATACTGAACTGACAGAATTTTAAACACAGGGCCTGGAGGGAAATCCTGAACTGTCAGAAATTTAAACACAAGGCCTGGAGGAAATACTGAACTATCAGAATTTTAAACACAGGGCCTGGGGGAAATACTGAACTGTCAGAATTTTAAACACAAGGCCTGGAGGAAATACTGAACTATCAGAATTTTAAACACAGGGCCTGTGGGAAATACTGAACTGACAGAATTTTAAACACAAGGCCTGGAGGAAATACTGAACTATCAGAATTTTAAACACAGGGCCTGTGGGAAATACTGAACTGACAGAATTTTAAACACAGGGCCTGTGGGAAATACTGAACTATCAGAATTTTAAACACAAGGCCTGGAGGAAATACTGAACTATCAGAATTTTAAACACAGGGCCTGTGGGAAATACTGAACTGACAGAATTTTAAACACAAGGCCTGGAGGAAATACTGAACTGTCAGAAATTTAAACACAGGGCCTGGGGGAAATACTGAACTGACAGAATTGTAAACACAGGGCCTGGGGGAAATCCTGAACTGTCAGAAATTTAAACACAAGGGCTTGGGGGAAATCCTGAACTGTCAGAAATTTAAACACAAGGGCCTGGGGGAAATCCTGAACTGTCAGAATTTTAAACACAGGGCCTGTGGGAAATACTGAACTGTCAGAATTTTAAACGCAGGGCCTGGGGGAAATCCTGAACTGTCAGAAATTTAAACACAAGGCCTGGGGGAAATCCTGAACTGTCAGAATTTTAAACACAGGGCCTGGGGGAAATCCTGAACTGTCAGAAATTTAAACACAAGGCCTGGGGGAAATCCTGAACTGTCAGAATTTTAAACACAGGGCCTGGGGGAAATCCTGAACTGACAGAATTTTAAACAGAGGGCCTGGGGGAAATCCTGAACTGTCAGAAATTTAAACACAAGGGCTTGGGGGAAATCCTGAACTGTCAGAAATTTAAACACAGGGCCTGGGGGGAAATCCTGAACTGTCAGAATTTTAAACACAGGGCCTGGGGGAAATCCTGAACTGTCAGAATTTTAAACACAGGGCCTGGGGGAAATCCTGAACTGTCAGAATTTTAAACACAAGGCCTGGGGGAAATCCTGAACTGTCAGAAATTTAAACACAGGGCCTGGGGGAAATCCTGAACTGTCAGAAATTTAAACACAGGGCCTGGGGGAAATCCTGAACTGTCAGAAATTTAAACACAGGGCCTGGGGGAAATCCTGAACTGTCAGAAATTTAAACACAGGGCCTGGGGGAAATCCTGAACTGTCAGAAATTTAAACACAGGGCCTGGGGGAAATCCTGAACTGTCAGAAATTTAAACACAGGGCCTGGGGGAAATCCTGAACTGTCAGAAATTTAAACACAAGGGCTTGGGGGAAATCCTGAACTGTCAGAAATTTAAACACAGGGCCTGGGGGAAATCCTGAACTGTCAGAAATTTAAACACAGGGCCTGGGGGAAATCCTGAACTGTCAGAAATTTAAACACAAGGGCTTGGGGGAAATCCTGAACTGTCAGAAATTTAAACACAGGGCCTGGGGGAAATACTGAACTGACAGAATTTTAAACACAGGGCCTGGAGGGAAATACTGAACTGACAGAATTTTAAACACAAGGGCTTGGGGGAAATCCTGAACTGTCAGAATTTTAAACACAGGGCCTGTGGGAAATCCTGAACTATCAGAATTTTAAACACAGGGCCTGGGGGAAATACTGAACTGACAGAATTTTAAACACAGGGCCTGGAGGAAATACTGAACTGACAGAATTTTAAACACAGGGCCTGGGGGAAATCCTGAACTGTCAGAATTTTAAACACAGGGCCTGGAGGAAATACTGAACTGTCAGAATTTTAAACACAGGGCCTGGGGGAAATACTGAACTGACAGAATTTTAAACACAGGGCCTGGAGGAAATACTGAACTGACAGAATTTTAAACACAGGGCCTGGAGGAAATACTGAACTGTCAGAATTTTAAACACAGGGCCTGGGGGAAATCCTGAACTGTCAGAATTTTAAACACAGGGCTTGGGGGAAATACTGAACTGACAGAATTTTAAACACAGGGCCTGTGGGAAATCCTGAACTATCAGAATTTTAAACACAGGGCCTGGGGGAAATACTGAACTATCAGAATTTTAAACACAGGGCCTGTGGGAAATACTGAACTGTCAGAATTTTAAACACAGGGCCTGGGGGAAATACTGAACTGACAGAATTTTAAACATAGGGACTGGGGGGAAATCCTGAACTGTCAGAAATTTAAACACAGGGCCTGTGGGAAATACTGAACTGTCAGAATTTTAAACACAGGGCCTGGAGGAAATACTGAACTGACAGAATTTTAAACACAGGCCCTGGGGGAAATCCTGAACTGTCAGAATTTTAAACACAGGGCCTGGAGGGAAATACTGAACTGACAGAATTTTAAACACAAGGGCTTGGGGGAAATCCTGAACTGTCAGAATTTTAAACACAGGGCCTGTGGGAAATCCTGAACTGTCAGAATTTTAAACACAGGGCCTGGGGGAAATACTGAACTATCAGAATTTTAAACACAGGGCCTGGGGGAAATACTGAACTATCAGAATTTTAAACACAGGGCCTGGGGGAAATACTGAACTGACAGAATTTTAAACACAGGGCCTGGGGGAAATACTGAACTGACAGAATTTTAAACACAGGGCCTGTGGGAAATACTGAACTATCAGAATTTTAAACACAGGGCCTGGGGGAAATACTGAACTATCAGAATTTTAAACACAGGGCCTGGGGGAAATACTGAACTGACAGAATTTTAAACACAGGGCCTGTGGGAAATACTGAACTGTCAGAATTTTAAACACAGGGCCTGGGGGAAATACTGAACTGTCAGAATTTTAAACACAGGGCCTGGAGGAAATACTGAACTGACAGAATTTTAAACACAGGCCCTGGGGGAAATCCTGAACTGTCAGAATTTTAAACACAGGGCCTGGAGGGAAATACTGAACTGACAGAATTTTAAACACAAGGGCTTGGGGGAAATCCTGAACTGTCAGAATTTTAAACACAGGGCCTGTGGGAAATCCTGAACTGTCAGAATTTTAAACACAGGGCCTGGGGGAAATACTGAACTATCAGAATTTTAAACACAGGGCCTGGGGGAAATACTGAACTATCAGAATTTTAAACACAGGGCCTGGGGGAAATACTGAACTGACAGAATTTTAAACACAGGGCCTGGGGGAAATACTGAACTGACAGAATTTTAAACACAGGGCCTGTGGGAAATACTGAACTATCAGAATTTTAAACACAGGGCCTGGGGGAAATACTGAACTATCAGAATTTTAAACACAGGGCCTGGGGGAAATACTGAACTGACAGAATTTTAAACACAGGCCCTGGGGGAAATACTGAACTGTCAGAATTTTAAACACAGGGCCTGGGGAAAATACTGAACTGTCAGAATTTTAAACACAGGGCCTGTGGGAAATACTGAACTGTCAGAATTTTAAACACAGGGCCTGTGGGAAATACTGAACTGTCAGAATTTTAAACACAGGGCCTGTGGGAAATACTGAACTGTCAGAATTTTAAACGCAGGGCCTGTGGGAAATACTGAACTGTCAGAATTTTAAACACAGGGCCTGGGGGAAATACTGAACTGTCAGAATTTTAAACACAGGGCCTGTGGGAAATACTGAACTGTCAGAATTTTAAACACAGGGCCTGGAGGAAATACTGAACTGTCAGAATTTTAAACACAGGCCCTGGGGAAAATCCTGAACTGTCAGAATTTTAAACACAGGGCCTGGGGGAAATACTGAACTGTCAGAATTTTAAACACAGGGCCTGGGGGAAATACTGAACTGACAGAATTTTAAACACAGGGCCTGGGGGAAATACTGAACTGACAGAATTTTAAACACAGGGCCTGTGGGAAATACTGAACTATCAGAATTTTAAACACAGGGCCTGGGGGAAATACTGAACTATCAGAATTTTAAACACAGGGCCTGGGGGAAATACTGAACTGACAGAATTTTAAACACAGGCCCTGGGGGAAATACTGAACTATCAGAATTTTAAACACAGGGCCTGGGGGAAATACTGAACTGACAGAATTTTAAACACAGGCCCTGGGGGAAATCCTGAACTGTCAGAAATTTAAACACAGGGCCTGGGGGAAATCCTGAACTGTCAGAATTTTAAACACAGGGCCTGTGGGAAATACTGAACTGTCAGAATTTTAAACACAGGGCCTGTGGGAAATACTGAACTGTCAGAATTTTAAACACAGGGCCTGTGGGAAATACTGAACTGTCAGAATTTTAAACACAGGGCCTGTGGGAAATACTGATCTGTCAGAATTTTAAACACAGGGCCTGTGGGAAATACTGAACTGTCAGAATTTTAAACGCAGGGCCTGTGGGAAATACTGAACTGTCAGAATTTTAAACACAGGGACTGGGGGAAATACTGAACTGTCAGAATTTTAAACACAGGCCCTGGGGAAAATCCTGAACTGTCAGAATTTTAAACAGAGGGCCTGTGGGAAATCCTGAACTGTCAGAAATTTAAACAGAGGGCCTGTGGGAAATACTGAACTGTCAGAATTTTAAACGCAGGGCCTGTGGGAAATACCGAACTGTCAGAATTTTAAACACAGGGACTGGGGGAAATACTGAACTGTCAGAATTTTAAACACAGGCCCTGGGGAAAATCCTGAACTGTCAGAATTTTAAACAGAGGGCCTGTGGGAAATCCTGAACTGTCAGAAATTTAAACACAGGGCCTGTGGGAAATACTGAACTGTCAGAATTTTAAACACAGGGCCTGTGGGAAATACTGAACTGTCAGAATTTTAAACGCAGGGCCTGTGGGAAATACTGAACTGTCAGAATTTTAAACGCAGGGCCTGTGGGAAATACTGAACTGTCAGAATTTTAAACACAGGCCCTGGGGGAAATACTGAACTGTCAGAATTTTAAACACAGGGCCTGGGGGAAATCCTGAACTATCAGAATTTTAAACACAGGCCCTGGGGGAAATACTGAACTGACAGAATTTTAAACACAGGGCCTGGGGGAAATCCTGAACTATCAGAATTTTAAACACAGGCCCTGGGGGAAATACTGAACTGTCAGAATTTTAAACACAGGGCCTGTGGGAAATACTGAACTGTCAGAATTTTAAACACAGGCCCTGGGGGAAATACTGAACTGACAGAATTTTAAACACAGGGCCTGGGGGAAATACTGAACTGTCAGAATTTTAAACACAGGGCCTGGGGGGAAATACTGAACTGTCAGAATTTTAAACACAGGGCCTGTGGGAAAATCCTGAACTGTCAGAATTTTAAACACAGGGCCTGTGGGAAATACTGAACTGTCAGAATTTTAAACACAGGGCCTGGGGGAAATCCTGAACTGTCAGAATTTTAAACACAGGGCCTGGGGGGAAATACTGAACTGTCAGAATTTTAAACACAGGGCCTGGGGGGAAATACTGAACTGACAGAATTTTAAACACAGGGCCTGTGGGAAATACTGAACTGACAGAATTTTAAACACAGGGCCTGGGGGGAAATACTGAACTGTCAGAATTTTAAACACAGGGCCTGGGGGGAAATCCTGAACTGTCAGAATTTTAAACACAGGGCCTGGGGGAAATCCTGAACTATCAGAATTTTAAACACAGGGCCTGGGGGAAATACTGAACTGTCAGAATTTTAAACGCAGGGCCTGGGGGGAAATCCTGAACTGTCAGAATTTTAAACACAGGGCCTGGGGGAAATCCTGAACTGTCAGAATTTTAAACGCAGGGCCTGGGGGGAAATCCTGAACTGTCAGAATTTTAAACACAGGGCCTGTGGGGAAATCCTGAACTGTCAGAATTTTAAACACAGGGCCTGTGGGGAAATACTGAACTGTCAGAATTTTAAACACAGGGCCTGTGGGGAAATACTGAACTGTCAGAATTTTAAACACAGGGCCTGTGGGAAAATCCTGAACTGTCAGAATTTTAAACACAGGGCCTGTGGGAAATACTGAACTGACAGAATTTTAAACACAGGGCCTGTTAGAAATACTGAACTATCAGAATTTTAAACACAGGGACTGTGGGAAATACTGAACTGTCAGAATTTTAAACACAGGGCCTGGGGGAAATACTGAACTGTCAGAATTTTAAACATAGGGCCTGTGGGAAATACTGAACTGTCAGAATTTTAAACACAGGGCCTGGGGGAAATACTGAACTGTCAGAATTTTAAACACAGGGCCTGTGGGAAATACTGAACTGTCAGAATTTTAAACACAGGGACTGTGGGAAATACTGAACTGTCAGAATTTTAAACACAGGGCCTGGGGGAAATACTGAACTGTCAGAATTTTAAACACAGGGCCTGTGGGAAATACTGAACTGTCAGAATTTTAAACATAGGGCCTGTGGGAAATACTGAACTGTCAGAATTTTAAACACAGGGCCTGGGGGAAATACTGAACTGTCAGAATTTTAAACATAGGGCCTGTGGGAAATACTGAACTGTCAGAATTTTAAACACAGGGACTGTGGGAAATACTGAACTGTCAGAATTTTAAACATAGGGCCTGTGGGAAATACTGAACTGACAGAATTTTAAACACAGGGCCTGTGGGAAATCCTGAACTGTCAGAATTTTAAACACAGGGACTGTGGGAAATACTGAACTGTCAGAATTTTAAACACAGGGCCTGTGGGAAATACTGAACTGTCAGAATTTTAAACACAGGGCCTGTGGGAAATCCTGAACTGTCAGAATTTTAAACACAAGGGCCTGGGGGAAATACTGAACTGTCAGAATTTTAAACAGAGGGCCTGTGGGAAATCCTGAACTGTCAGAATTTTAAACACAGGGCCTGTGGGAAATACTGAACTGTCAGAATTTTAAACACAGGGACTGAGGGAAATCCTGAACGATCAGAATTTTAAACACAGGGCCTGTGGGAAATCCTGAACTGTCAGAATTTTAAACACAGGGCCTGTGGGGAAATACTGAACTGTCAGAATTTTAAACACAGGGCCTGTGGGGAAATCCTGAACTGTCAGAATTTTAAAGACAGACCCTGTGGGAAAATCCTGAACTGTCAGAAATTTAAACACAAGGACTGTGGGAAATACTGAACTGTCAGAATTTTAAACACAGGGACTGTGGGAAATACTGAACTGTCAGAATTTTAAACACAGGGACTGGGGGAAATACTGAACTGTCAGAATTTTAAACACAGGGCCTGGGGGAAATCCTGAACTGTCAGAATTTTAAACACAGGGCCTGGGGGAAATCCTGAACTGTCAGAATTTTAAACACAGGGACTGGGGGAAATACTGAACTGTCAGAATTTTAAACACAGGGACTGGGGGAAATACTGAACTGTCAGAATTTTAAACACAGGGACTGGGGGAAATACTGAACTGTCAGAATTTTAAACACAGGGCCTGTGGGAAATACTGAACTGTCAGAATTTTAAACACAGGGACTGGGGGGAAATACTGAACTGTCAGAATTTTAAACAGAGGGCCTGTGGGAAATACTGAACTGTCAGAATTTTAAAGACAGGGACTGGGGGAAATACTGAACTGTCAGAATTTTAAAGACAGGGACTGGGGGAAATACTGAACTGTCAGAATTTTAAAGACAGGGACTGGGGGAAATACTGAACTGTCAGAATTTTAAAGACAGGGACTGGGGGAAATACTGAACTGTCAGAATTTTAAACACAGGCCCTGGGGGGAAATCCTGAACTGTCAGAATTTTAAACACAGGGACTGTGGGAAATACTGAACTGTCAGAATTTTAAACGGAGGGCCTGTGGGAAATACTGAACTGTCAGAATTTTAAACACAAGGGCTTGGGGGAAATCCTGAACTGTCAGAAATTTAAACACAGGGCCTGTGGGAAATACTGAACTATCAGAATTTTAAACATAGGGCCTGGGGGAAATACTGAACTGTCAGAATTTTAAACACAGGGCCTGGGGGAAATACTGAACTGTCAGAATTTTAAACACAGGGACTGAGGGAAATCCTGAACTGTCAGAAATTTAAACATAGGGACTGGGGGAAATCCTGAACTGTCAGAAATTTAAACACAGGGACTGTGGGAAATACTGAACTGTCAGAATTTTAAACACAGGGCCTGTGGGAAATACTGAACTGTCACAAATTTAAACACAAGGCCTGGAGGAAATACTGAACTGTCAGAATTTTAAACACAGGGCCTGTGGGAAATACCGAACTGTCAGAATTTTAAACACAGGGCCTGGAGGGAAATACTGAACTGTCACAAATTTAAACACAGGGCCTGTGGGAAATACTGAACTGTCACAAATTTAAACACAGGGCCTGTGGGAAATACTGAACTGTCACAAATTTAAACACAGGGCCTGTGGGAAATACTGAACTGTCAGAATTTTAAACACAGGGACTGGGGGAAATCCTGAACTGTCAGAAATTTAAACACAGGGACTGGAGGGAAATCCTGAACTGTCAGAATTTTAAACACAGGGACTGGGGGAAATCCTGAACTGTCAGAAATTTAAACACAGGGCCTGGGGGAAATACTGAACTGTCAGAATTTTAAACACAGGGACTGGGGGAAATCCTGAACTGTCAGAAATTTAAACACAGGGACTGGGGGAAATACTGAACTGTCAGAATTTTAAACACAGGGCCTGTGGGAAATACTGAACTGACAGAATTTTAAACACAGGGCCTGTGGGAAATACTGAACTGACAGAATTTTAAACACAGGGCCTGGGGGAAATACTGAACTGTCAGAATTTTAAACACAGGGCCTGTGGGAAATACTGAACTGTCAGAATTTTAAACACAGGGACTGTGGGAAATACTGAACTGTCAGAATTTTAAACACAGGGCCTGTGGGAAATACTGAACTGTCAGAATTTTAAACACAGGGACTGTGGGAAATACTGAACTGTCAGAATTTTAAACACAGGGCCTGTGGGAAATACTGAACTGTCAGAATTTTAAACACAGGGACTGTGGGAAATACTGAACTGTCAGAATTTTAAACACAGGGCCTGTGGGAAAATCCTGAACTGTCAGAATTTTAAACACAGGGCCTGGGGGAAATCCTGAACTGTCAGAATTTTAAACACAGGGCCTGTGGGAAATACTGAACTGTCAGAATTTTAAACACAGGGACTGTGGGAAATACTGAACTGTCAGAATTTTAAACACAGGGCCTGGGGGAAATACTGAACTGACAGAATTTTAAACACAGGGCCTGGGGGGAAATACTGAACTGTCAGAATTTTAAACACAGGGCCTGGGGGGAAATACTGAACTGTCAGAATTTTAAACACAGGGACTGTGGGAAATACTGAACTGTCAGAATTTTAAACACAGGGCCTGGGGGAAATACTGAACTATCAGAATTTTAAACACAGGGCCTGTGGGAAAATTCTGAACTGTCAGAATTTTAAACACAGGGCCTGTGGGAAATACTGAACTGTCAGAATTTTAAACACAGGGCCTGTGGGAAATACTGAACTATCAGAATTTTAAACACAGGGCCTGTGGGAAATACTGAACTGTCAGAATTTTAAACACAGGGCCTGTGGGAAATACTGAACTGTCAGAATTTTAAACACAGGGACTGTGGGAAATACTGAACTGTCAGAATTTTAAACACAGGGCCTGGGGGAAATACTGAACTGTCAGAATTTTAAACACAGGGCCTGTGGGAAATACTGAACTATCAGAATTTTAAACACAGGGCCTGTGGGAAATACTGAACTATCAGAATTTTAAACACAGGGCCTGGGGGAAATACTGAACTGTCAGAATTTTAAACATAGGGCCTGTGGGAAATACTGAACTGTCAGAATTTTAAACAC
The DNA here is from genome assembly GCF_036365525.1 of Heterodontus francisci. Taxonomy (NCBI): domain Eukaryota; kingdom Metazoa; phylum Chordata; class Chondrichthyes; order Heterodontiformes; family Heterodontidae; genus Heterodontus; species Heterodontus francisci. The sequence continues at coordinate 1,583,535 of NW_027141083.1, forward strand.
AGGGACTGTGGGAAATACTGAACTGTCAGAATTTTAAACACAGGGCCTGGGGGAAATACTGAACTGTCAGAATTTTAAACACAGGGACTGTGGGAAATACTGAACTGTCAGAATTTTAAACACAGGGACTGTGGGAAATACTGAACTGTCAGAATTTTAAACACAGGGACTGTGGGAAATACTGAACTGTCAGAATTTTAAACACAGGGCCTGTGGGAAATACTGAACTGTCAGAATTTTAAACACAGGGCCTGGGGGAAATACTGAACTGTCAGAATTTTAAACACAGGGCCTGTGGGAAATACTGAACTATCAGAATTTTAAACACAGGGCCTGGGGGAAATACTGAACTGTCAGAATTTTAAACACAGGGCCTGTGGGAAATACTGAACTATCAGAATTTTAAACACAGGGCCTGTGGGAAATACTGAACTGACAGAATTTTAAACACAGGGCCTGGGGGAAATCCTGAACTGTCAGAATTTTAAACACAGGGCCTGTGGGAAATACTGAACTGACAGAATTTTAAACACAGGGCCTGGGGGAAATCCTGAACTGTCAGAATTTTAAACACAGGGCCTGGGGAAAATACTGAACTGTCAGAATTTTAAACACAGGGCCTGGGGAAATACTGAACTGTCAGAATTTTAAACACAGGGCCTGTGGGAAATACTGAACTGTCAGAATTTTAAACACAGGGCCTGTGGGAAATACTGAACTATCAGAATTTTAAACACAGGGCCTGTGGGAAATACTGAACTATCAGAATTTTAAACACAGGGCCTGTGGGAAATACTGAACTATCAGAAATTTAAACACAGGGCCTGGGGGAAATCCTGAACTGTCAGAATTTTAAACAGAGGGCCTGTGGGAAATACTGAACTGTCAGAATTTTAAACACAGGGACTGTGGGAAATACTGAACTGTCAGAATTTTAAACACAGGGACTGTGGGAAATACTGAACTGTCAGAATTTTAAACACAGGGCCTGTGGGAAATACTGAACTGTCAGAATTTTAAACACAGGGCCTGTGGGGAAATACTGAACTGTCAGAAATTTTAAACACAGGGCCTGTGGGGAAATACTGAACTGTCAGAATTTTAAACACAGGGCCTGTGGGAAATACTGAACTATCAGAATTTTAAACACAGGGCCTGTGGGAAATACTGAACTATCAGAATTTTAAACACAGGGCCTGTGGGAAATACTGAACTATCAGAATTTTAAACACAGGGCCTGGGGGAAATACTGAACTGTCAGAATTTTAAACACAGGGCCTGGGGGAAATCCTGAACTGTCAGAATTTTAAACACAGGGCCTGGGGAAAATACTGAACTGTCAGAATTTTAAACACAGGGCCTGGGGGAAATACTGAACTGTCAGAATTTTAAACACAGGGCCTGTGGGAAATACTGAACTGTCAGAATTTTAAACACAGGGCCTGTGGGAAATACTGAACTATCAGAATTTTAAACACAGGGCCTGTGGGAAATACTGAACTATCAGAATTTTAAACACAGGGCCTGTGGGAAATACTGAACTATCAGAAATTTAAACACAGGGCCTGTGGGAAATACTGAACTATCAGAATTTTAAACATAGGGCCTGTGGGAAATACTGAACTGTCAGAATTTTAAACACAGGGACTGGAGGAAATACTGAACTGTCAGAATTTTAAACACAGGGCCTGGGGGAAATCCTGAACTGTCAGAATTTTAAACATAGGGCCTGTGGGAAATACTGAACTGTCAGAATTTTAAACACAGGGACTGGAGGAAATACTGAACTGTCAGAATTTTAAACACAGGGCCTGGGGGAAATCCTGAACTGTCAGAATTTTAAACATAGGGCCTGTGGGAAATACTGAACTGTCAGAATTTTAAACACAGGGACTGGAGGAAATACTGAACTGTCAGAATTTTAAACACAGGGACTGTGGGAAATACTGAACTACCAGAATTTTAAACACAGGGACTGTGGGAAATACTGAACTATCAGAATTTTAAACACAGGGCCTGTGGGAAATACTGAACTGTCAGAATTTTAAACATAGGGACTGTGGGAAATACTGAACTGTCAGAATTTTAAACACAGGGCCTGTGGGAAATACTGAACTGTCAGAATTTTAAACACAGGGACTGTGGGAAATACTGAACTGTCAGAATTTTAAACACAGGGACTGTGGGAAATACTGAACTGTCAGAATTTTAAACATAGGGCCTGGGGGGAAATACTGAACTGTCAGAATTTTAAACACAGGGACTGTGGGAAATACTGAACTGTCAGAATTTTAAACACAGGGACTGTGGGAAATACTGAACTATCAGAATTTTAAACACAGGGACTGTGGGAAATACTGAACTGTCAGAATTTTAAACACAGGGCCTGGGGGGAAATACTGAACTGTCAGAATTTTAAACATAGGGCCTGGGGGGAAATACTGAACTGTCAGAATTTTAAACACAGGGACTGTGGGAAATACTGAACTGTCAGAATTTTAAACACAGGGACTGTGGGAAATACTGAACTATCAGAATTTTAAACACAGGGCCTGTGGGAAATACTGAACTGTCAGAATTTTAAACACAGGGACTGTGGGAAATACTGAACTGTCAGAATTTTAAACACAGGGACTGTGGGAAATACTGAACTGTCAGAATTTTAAACACAGGGACTGTGGGAAATACTGAACTACCAGAATTTTAAACACAGGGACTGTGGGAAATACTGAACTGTCAGAATTTTAAACACAGCGACTGTGGGAAATACTGAACTATCAGAATTTTAAACACAGGGACTGTGGGAAATACTGAACTATCAGAATTTTAAACACAGGGACTGTGGGAAATCCTGAACTGTCAGAATTTTAGACACAGGGACTGTGGGAAATACTGAACTATCAGAATTTTAAACACAGGGCCTGGGGGAAATACTGAACTGTCAGAATTTTAAACACAGGGACTGTGGGAAATCCTGAACTGTCAGAATTTTAGACACAGGGACTGTGGGAAATACTGAACTATCAGAATTTTAAACACAGCGACTGTGGGAAATACTGAACTATCAGAATTTTAAACACAGGGACTGTGGGAAATCCTGAACTGTCAGAATTTTAGACACAGGGACTGTGGGAAATACTGAACTATCAGAATTTTAAACACAGGGCCTGGGGGAAATACTGAACTGTCAGAATTTTAAACATAGGGCCTGTGGGAAATACTGAACTGTCAGAATTTTAAACACAGGGACTGTGGGAAATACTGAACTGTCAGTATTTTAAACACAGGGACTGGGGGAAATACTGAACTGTCAGAATTTTAAACATAGGGCCTGTGGGAAATACTGAACTGTCAGAATTTTAAACACAGGGACTGTGGGAAATACTGAACTGTCAGTATTTTAAACACAGGGCCTGTGGGAAATACTGAACTATCAGAATTTTAAACACAGGGCCTGGGGGGAAATACTGAACTGTCAGAATTTTAAACACAGGGCCTGTGGGAAATACTGAACTGTCAGAATTTTAAACATAGGGCCTGTGGGAAATACTGAACTGTCAGAATTTTAAACATAGGGCCTGTGGGAAATACTGAACTGTCAGAATTTTAAACACAGGGACTGTGGGAAATACTGAACTATCAGAATTTTAAACGCAGGGCCTGGGGGAAATCCTGAACTGTCAGAATTTTAGACACAGGGACTGTGGGAAATACTGAACTATCAGAATTTTAAACACAGGGACTGTGGGAAATACTGAACTGTCAGAATTTTAAACATAGGGACTGTGGGAAATACTGAACTGTCAGAATTTTAAACACAGGGACTGGGGGAAATACTGAACTGTCAGAATTTTAAACACAGGGCCTGGGGGAAATCCTGAACTGTCAGAATTTTAGACACAGGGACTGTGGGAAATACTGAACTATCAGAATTTTAAACACAGGGACTGTGGGAAATACTGAACTGTCAGAATTTTAAACACAGGGACTGTGGGAAATACTGAACTGTCAGAATTTTAAACACAGGGACTGGGGGAAATACTGAACTGTCAGAATTTTAAACACAGGCCCTGGGGGGAAATACTGAACTGTCAGAATTTTAAACACAGGGCCTGTGGGAAATACTGAACTGTCAGAATTTTAAACACAGGGACTGGGGGAAATACTGAACTGTCAGAATTTTAAACACAGGCCCTGGGGGGAAATACTGAACTGTCAGAATTTTAAACAGAGGGCCTGTGGGAAATACTGAACTGTCAGAATTTTAAAGACAGGGACTGGGGGAAATACTGAACTGTCAGAATTTTAAACACAGGCCCTGGGGGGAAATCCTGAACTGTCAGAATTTTAAACACTGGCCCTGGGGGGAAATCCTGAACTGTCAGAATTTTAAACACAGGGACTGTGGGAAATACTGAACTGTCAGAATTTTAAACACAGGGACTGGGGGAAATACTGAACTGACAGAATTTTAAACACAGGGCCTGGGGGGAAATCCTGAACTGTCAGAATTTTAAACACAGGGACTGTGGGAAATACTGAACTGTCAGAATTTTAAATACAGGGCCTGTGGGAAATACTGAACTGTCAGAATTTTAAACACAGGGCCTGTGGGAAATACTGAACTGTCAGAATTTTAAACACAAGGGCTTGGGGGAAATCCTGAACTGTCAGAAATTTAAACACAGGGCCTGGGGGAAATCCTGAACTGTCAGAAATTTAAACACAGGGCCTGTGGGAAATACTGAACTGTCAGAATTTTAAACACAGGGCCTGGGGGAAATACTGAACTGTCAGAATTTTAAACACAGGGCCTGTGGGAAATACTGAACTATCAGAATTTTAAACATAGGGCCTGGGGGAAATACTGAACTGTCAGAATTTTAAACACAGGGCCTGGGGGAAATACTGAACTGACAGAATTTTAAACACAGGGCCTGAGGGAAATCCTGAACTGTCAGAAATTTAAACATAGGGACTGGGGGAAATCCTGAACTGTCAGAAATTTAAACACAGGGACTGTGGGAAATACTGAACTGTCAGAATTTTAAACACAGGGCCTGTGGGAAATACTGAACTGTCACAAATTTAAACACAAGGCCTGGAGGAAATACTGAACTGTCAGAATTTTAAACACAGGGCCTGGAGGGAAATACTGAAATGTCACAAATTTAAACACAGGGCCTGTGGGAAATACTGAACTGTCAGAATTTTAAACACAGGGACTGGGGGAAATCCTGAACTGTCAGAAATTTAAACACAGGGACTGGAGGGAAATCCTGAACTGTCAGAATTTTAAACACAGGGACTGGGGGAAATCCTGAACTGTCAGAAATTTAAACACAGGGCCTGGGGGAAATACTGAACTGTCAGAATTTTAAACACAGGGACTGGGGGAAATCCTGAACTGTCAGAAATTTAAACACAGGGCCCGTGGGAAATACTGAACTATCAGAATTTTAAACACAGGGACTGGGGGAAATCCTGAACTGTCAGAAATTTAAACACAGGGCCTGTGGGAAATACTGAACTATCAGAATTTTAAACATAGGGCCTGGGGGAAATACTGAACTGTCAGAATTTTAAACACAGGGCCTGTGGGAAATACTGAACTGTCAGAATTTTAAACACAGGGCCTGTGGGAAATACTGAACTATCAGAATTTTAAACAGAGGGCCTGTGGGAAATACTGAACTGTCAGAATTTTAAACACAGGGCCTGGAGGAAATACTGAACTGTCACAAATTTAAACACAGGGCCTGGGGGAAATACTGAACTGACAGAATTTTAAACACAGGGCCTGGGGGAAATACTGAACTGACAGAATTTTAAACACAAGGGCTTGGGGGAAATCCTGAACTGTCAGAAATTTAAACACAGGGCCTGGGGGGAAATCCTGAACTGTCAGAAATTTAAACACAGGGCCTGGGGGGAAATCCTGAACTGTCAGAAATTTAAACACAGGGCCTGGGGGAAATACTGAACTATCAGAATTTTAAACACAGGGCCTGGGGGAAATACTGAACTATCAGAATTTTAAACACAGGGCCTGTGGGAAATCCTGAACTGTCAGAATTTTAAACACAGGGCCTGTGGGAAATCCTGAACTGTCAGAATTTTAAACACAGGGCCTGGGGGAAATACTGAACTGTCAGAAATTTAAACAGAGGGCCTGGGGGAAATCCTGAACTGTCAGAAATTTAAACACAGGGCCTGGGGGAAATCCTGAACTGTCAGAAATTTAAACACAGGGACTGGGGGAAATACTGAACTGACAGAATTTTAAACACAGTGCCTGAGGGAAATCCTGAACTGTCAGAAATTTAAACACAGGGCCTGGGGGGAAATACTGAACTGACAGAATTTTAAACACAAGGGCTTGGGGGAAATCCTGAACTGTCAGAAATTTAAACACAGGGCCTGGGGGGAAATACTGAACTGACAGAATTTTAAACACAGGGCCTGGGGGAAATCCTGAACTGTCAGAAATTTAAACACAGGGCCTGTGGGAAATACTGAACTGTCAGAATTTTAAACACAGGGCCTGGGGGAAATCCTGAACTGTCAGAAATTTAAACACAGGGCCTGGGGGGAAATACTGAACTGACAGAATTTTAAACACAAGGGCTTGGGGGAAATCCTGAACTGTCAGAAATTTAAACACAGGGCCTGGGGGGAAATACTGAACTGACAGAATTTTAAACACAGTGCCTGTGGGAAATACTGAACTGTCAGAATTTTAAACACAGGGCCTGGGGGAAATACTGAACTGTCAGAATTTTAAACACAGGCCCTGGGGGAAATACTGAACTGTCAGAATTTTAAACACAGTGCCTGTGGGAAATACTGAACTGTCAGAATTTTAAACACAGGGCCTGTGGGAAATACTGAACTGTCAGAATTTTAAACACAGGGACTGTGGGAAATACTGAACTGTCAGAATTTTAAACACAGGGCCTGGGGGAAATACTGAACTGTCAGAATTTTAAACACAGTGCCTGTGGGAAATACTGAACTGTCAGAATTTTAAACACAGGGCCTGGGGGAAATACTGAACTGTCAGAATTTTAAACACAGGGACTGTGGGAAATACTGAACTGTCAGAAATTTAAACACAGGCCCTGGGGGAAATACTGAACTGTCAGAATTTTAAACACAGGGCCTGTGGGAAATCCTGAACTGTCAGAATTTTAAACACAGTGCCTGTGGGAAATACTGAACTGTCAGAATTTTAAACACAGTGCCTGTGGGAAATACTGAACTGTCAGAATTTTAAACAGAGGGCCTGGGGGGAAATACTGAACTGACAGAATTTTAAACACAGTGCCTGTGGGAAATACTGAACTGTCAGAATTTTAAACACAGGGCCTGTGGGAAATCCTGAACTGTCAGAATTTTAAACACAGGGCCTGTGGGAAATACTGAACTGTCAGAATTTTAAACAGAGGGCCTGTGGGAAATACTGAACTGTCAGAATTTTAAACACAGTGCCTGTGGGAAATACTGAACTGTCAGAATTTTAAACACAGGGCCTGGGGGAAATCCTGAACTGTCAGAAATTTAAACACAGGGCCTGTGGGAAATACTGAACTGTCAGAATTTTAAACACAGGGCCTGGGGGAAATCCTGAACTGTCAGAAATTTAAACACAACGGCTTGGGGGAAATCCTGAACTGTCAGAAATTTAAACAGAGGGCCTGGGGGGAAATACTGAACTGACAGAATTTTAAACACAGTGCCTGTGGGAAATACTGAACTGTCAGAATTTTAAACACAGTGCCTGTGGGAAATACTGAACTGTCAGAATTTTAAACACAGGGCCTGTGGGAAATACTGAACTGTCAGAATTTTAAACACAGGGCCTGGGGGAAATCCTGAACTGTCAGAAATTTAAACACAGGGCCTGGGGGGAAATACTGAACTGACAGAACTTTAAACACAGGGCCTGGGGGAAATCCTGAACTGTCAGAAATTTAAACACAGGGCCTGGGGGGAAATACTGAACTGACAGAATTTTAAACACAGTGCCTGTGGGAAATACTGAACTGTCAGAATTTTAAACACAGGGCCTGGGGGAAATCCTGAACTGTCAGAATTTTAAACACAGTGCCTGTGGGAAATACTGAACTGTCAGAATTTTAAACACAGGGCCTGTGGGAAATACTGAACTGTCAGAATTTTAAACACAGGGCCTGTGGGAAATACTGAACTGTCAGAATTTTAAACACAGGGCCTGTGGGAAATACTGAACTGTCAGAATTTTAAACACAGGGCCTGTGGGAAATCCTGAACTGTCAGAATTTTAAACACAGTGCCTGTGGGAAATACTGAACTGTCAGAATTTTAAACACAGTGCCTGTGGGAAATACTGAACTGTCAGAATTTTAAACACAGGGCCTGGGGGAAATCCTGAACTGTCAGAAATTTAAACACAGGGCCTGGGGGAAATCCTGAACTGTCAGAAATTTAAACACAGGGCCTGTGGGAAATACTGAACTGTCAGAATTTTAAACACAGGGCCTGGAGGGAAATACTGAACTGACAGAATTTTAAACACAAGGGCTTGGGGGAAATCCTGAACTGTCAGAAATTTAAACACAGGGCCTGGGGGAAATCCTGAACTGTCAGAATTTTAAACACAGGGCCTGGGGGGAAATACTGAACTGACAGAATTTTAAACACAGTGCCTGTGGGAAATACTGAACTGTCAGAATTTTAAACACAGGGCCTGGGGGAAATCCTGAACTGTCAGAAATTTAAACACAGGCCCTGGGGGAAATCCTGAACTGTCAGAAATTTAAACACAGGGCCTGGGGGAAATACTGAACTGACAGAATTTTAAACACAGGGCCTGAGGGAAATCCTGAACTGTCAGAATTTTAAACACAGTGCCTGTGGGAAATACTGAACTGTCAGAATTTTAAACACAAGGGCTTGGGGGAAATCCTGAACTGTCAGAAATTTAAACACAGGGCCTGGGGGAAATCCTGAACTGACAGAATTTTAAACACAGGGCCTGTGGGAAATACTGAACTGACAGAATTTTAAACACAGGGCCTGGGGGGAAATCCTGAACTGTCAGAATTTTAAACACAAGGGCTTGGGGGAAATACTGAACTGTCAGAAATTTAAACACAGGGCCTGTGGGGAAATACTGAACTATCAGAATTTTAAACACAGGGCCTGGGGGAAATACTGAACTGTCAGAATTTTAAACACAGGGCCTGGAGGAAATACTGAACTGTCAGAAATTTAAACACAGGGCCTGTGGGAAATACTGAACTATCAGAATTTTAAACACAGGGCCTGTGGGAAATACTGAACTATCAGAATTTTAAACACAGGGCTTGGGGGAAATCCTGAACTGTCAGAAATTTAAACACAGGGCCTGGGGGAAATCCTGAACTGTCAGAATTTTAAACACAGGGCCTGTGGGAAATACTGAACTGTCAGAATTTTAAACACAGGGCCTGGAGGAAATACTGAACTGTCAGAAATTTAAACACAGGGCCTGTGGGAAATACTGAACTATCAGAATTTTAAACACAGGGCTTGGGGGAAATCCTGAACTGTCAGAAATTTAAACACAGGGCCTGGGGGAAATCCTGAACTGTCAGAATTTTAAACACAGGGCCTGTGGGAAATACTGAACTGACAGAATTTTAAACACAGGGCTTGGGGGAAATACTGAACTATCAGAATTTTAAACACAGGGCCTGGGGGAAATACTGAACTGACAGAATTTTAAACACAGGGAATGGGGGGAAATACTGAACTGACAGAATTTTAAACACAGGGCCTGAGGGAAATCCTGAACTGTCAGAAATTTAAACACAGGGCCTGGGGGAAATACTGAACTGACAGAATTTTAAACACAGGGCCTGAGGGAAATCCTGAACTGTCAGAAATTTAAACACAGGGCCTGGGGGAAATACTGAACTGACAGAATTTTAAACACAGGGCCTGAGGGAAATCCTGAACTGTCAGAAATTTAAACACAGGGCCTGGGGGAAATACTGAACTGTCAGAATTTTAAACACAGGGCCTGGGGGAAATACTGAACTGTCAGAATTTTAAACATAGGGCCTGGGGGGAAATACTGAACTGTCAGAATTTTAAACACAGGGACTTGGAGAAATCCTGAACTATCAGAATTTTAAACACAGGGCCTGTGGGAAATACTGAACTGTCAGAATTTTAAACACAGGGCTTGGGGGAAATACTGAACTATCAGAATTTTAAACACAGGGCCTGGGGGAAAATCCTGAACTGTCAGAATTTTAAACACAGGGCCTGGAGGAAATACTGAACTGACAGAATTTTAAACACAGGGCCTGGAGGAAATACTGAACTGTCAGAATTTTAAACACAGGGCCTGTGGGAAATCCTGAACTATCAGAATTTTAAACACAGGGACTGTGGGAAATCCTGAACTGTCAGAAATTTAAACACAGGGCCTGTGGGAAATACTGAACTGTCAGAATTTTAAACACAGGGCCTGTGGGAAATACTGAACTGTCAGAATTTTAAACACAGGGCCTGGGGGAAATACTGAACTGTCAGAATTTTAAACACAGGGCCTGGGGGAAATACTGAACTGACAGAATTTTAAACACAGGGCCTGGGGGAAATACTGAACTGACAGAATTTTAAACACAGGGCTTGGGGGAAATACTGAACTGTCAGAATTTTAAACATAGGGCCTGGGGGAAATACTGAACTATCAGAATTTTAAACACAGGGCCTGGAGGAAATACTGAACTGTCAGAATTTTAAACACAGGGCCTGGGGGAAATACCTGAACTGTCAGAATTTTAAACATAGGGCCTGGGGGGAAATACTGAACTGTCAGAATTTTAAACACAGGGACTTGGAGAAATCCTGAACTATCAGAATTTTAAACACAGGGCCTGTGGGAAATACTGAACTGTCAGAAATTTAAACACAGGGCCTGTGGGAAATCCTGAACTATCAGAATTTTAAACATAGGGCCTGGGGGAAATACTGAACTGACAGAATTTTAAACACAGGGCTTGGGGGAAATCCTGAACTGTCAGAATTTTAAACACTGGGCCTGGGGGAAATACTGAACTGTCAGAAATTTAAACACAGGGCCTGTGGGAAATCCTGAACTGTCAGAATTTTAAACACTGGGCCTGGGGGAAATACTGAACTGTCAGAAATTTAAACACAGGGCTTGGGGGAAATCCTGAACTGTCAGAATTTTAAACACTGGGCCTGGGGGAAATACTGAACTGTCAGAAATTTAAACACAGGGACTGTGGGAAATCCTGAACTGTCAGAATTTTAAACACAGGGCCTGGGGGGAAATACTGAACTATCAGAATTTTAAACACAGGGCCTGGAGGAAATACTGAACTGTCAGAATTTTAAACACAGGGCTTGGGGGAAATACTGAACTATCAGAATTTTAAACACAGGGCCTGGAGGAAATACTGAACTGTCAGAATTTTAAACACAGGGCCTGGGGGAAATACTGAACTATCAGAATTTTAAACACAGGGCCTGTGGGAAATCCTGAACTGTCAGAATTTTAAACACAGGGCTTGGGGTAAATACTGAACTATCAGAATTTTAAACACAGGGCCTGTGGGAAATACTGAACTATCAGAATTTTAAACACAGGGCCTGTGGGAAATCCTGAACTGTCAGAATTTTAAACACAGGGCCTGGGGGAAATCCTGAACTGTCAGAATTTTAAACACAGGGCCTGGGGGAAATCCTGAACTGTCAGAATTTTAAACACAGGGCCTGGGGAAAATCCTGAACTATCAGAATTTTAAACGCAGGGCCTGGGGGAAATCCTGAACTGTCAGAATTTTAAACACAGGGCCTGGAGGAAATACTGAACTGACAGAATTTTAAACACAGGGCCTGTGGGAAATCCTGAACTATCAGAATTTTAAACACAGGGACTGTGGGAAATCCTGAACTGTCAGAAATTTAAACACAGGGCCTGGGGGAAATACTGAACTGACAGAATTTTAAACACAGGGCCTGGGGGAAATACTGAACTGTCAGAATTTTAAACACAGGGCCTGTGGGAAATCCTGAACTATCAGAATTTTAAACACAAGGCCTGGAGGAAATACTGAACTGACAGAATTTTAAACACAGGGCCTGGGGGAAATACTGAACTGTCAGAATTTTAAACACAGGGCCTGGGGGAAATACTGAACTGACAGAATTTTAAACACAGGGCCTGGGGGAAATACTGAACTGACAGAATTTTAAACACAGGGCTTGGGGGAAATACTGAACTGTCAGAATTTTAAACATAGGGCCTGGGGGAAATACTGAACTATCAGAATTTTAAACACAGGGCCTGGAGGAAATACTGAACTGTCAGAATTTTAAACACAGGGCCTGGGGGAAATACCTGAACTGTCAGAATTTTAAACATAGGGCCTGGGGGAAATACTGAACTGACAGAATTTTAAACACAGGGCTTGGGGGAAATCCTGAACTGTCAGAATTTTAAACACAGGGCCTGGGGGAAATACTGAACTGTCAGAAATTTAAACACAGGGCCTGTGGGAAATCCTGAACTGTCAGAATTTTAAACACAGGGCCTGTGGGAAATACTGAACTGTCAGAATTTTAAACACAGGGACTGTGGGAAATACTGAACTGTCAGAATTTTAAACACAGGGCCTGGGGGAAATACTGAACTATCAGAATTTTAAACACAGGGCCTGTGGGAAATACTGAACTGTCAGAATTTTAAACACAGGGCCTGGGGGAAATACTGAACTGTCAGAAATTTAAACACAGGGCCTGTGGGAAATCCTGAACTGTCAGAATTTTAAACATAGGGCCTGTGGGAAATACTGAACTGACAGAATTTTAAACACAGGGCCTGGGGGAAATACTGAACTGTCAGAAATTTAAACACAGGGCCTGTGGGAAATCCTGAACTGTCAGAATTTTAAACATAGGGCCTGTGGGAAATACTGAACTGTCAGAATTTTAAACACAGGGACTGGGGGAAATACTGAACTGTCAGAAATTTAAACACAGGGCCTGTGGGAAATCCTGAACTGTCAGAATTTTAAACACAGGGCCTGGGGGAAATACTGAACTGTCAGAAATTTAAACACAGGGCCTGGGGGGAAATACTGAACTATCAGAATTTTAAACACAGGGCCTGGAGGAAATCCTGAACTGACAGAATTTTAAACACAGGGCCTGGAGGGAAATACTGAACTGTCAGAATTTTAAACACAGGGCCTGGAGGAAATACTGAACTGTCAGAATTTTAAACACAGGGCTTGGGGGAAATACTGAACTATCAGAATTTTAAACACAGGGCCTGTGGGAAATCCTGAACTATCAGAATTTTAAACACAGGGCCTGTGGGAAATACTGAACTATCAGAATTTTAAACACAGGGCCTGGAGGAAATACTGAACTGTCAGAATTTTAAAAACAGGGCCTGGGGGAAATACTGAACTGTCAGAAATTTAAACACAGGGCCTGTGGGAAATCCTGAACTGTCAGAATTTTAAACACAGGGCCTGGGGGGAAATACTGAACTATCAGAATTTTAAACACAGGGCCTGGAGGAAATACTGAACTGTCAGAATTTTAAACACAGGGCTTGGGGGAAATACTGAACTATCAGAATTTTAAACACAGGGCCTGGAGGAAATACTGAACTGTCAGAATTTTAAACACAGGGCCTGTGGGAAATACTGAACTATCAGAATTTTAAACACAGGGCCTGGGGGGAAATCCTGAACTGTCAGAATTTTAAACACAGGGCCTGGGGGAAATCCTGAACTGTCAGAATTTTAAACACAGGGCCTGGGGGAAATCCTGAACTGTCAGAATTTTAAACACAGGGCCTGGGGAAAATCCTGAACTATCAGAATTTTAAACACAGGGCCTGGGGGAAATCCTGAACTGTCAGAATTTTAAACACAGGGCCTGGGGGAAATACTGAACTATCAGAATTTTAAACACAGGGCCTGGAGGAAATACTGAACTGACAGAATTTTAAACACAGGGCCTGGGGGAAATACTGAACTGACAGAATTTTAAACACAGGCCCTGGGGAAATCCTGAACTGTCAGAAATTTAAACACAAGGCCTGGAGGAAATACTGAACTATCAGAATTTTAAACACAGGGCCTGTGGGAAATACTGAACTGACAGAATTTTAAACACAGGGCCTGGAGGGAAATCCTGAGCTGTCAGAAATTTAAACACAAGGCCTGGAGGAAATACTGAACTATCAGAATTTTAAACACAGGGCCTGGGGGAAATACTGAACTGTCAGAATTTTAAACACAAGGCCTGGAGGAAATACTGAACTATCAGAATTTTAAACACAGGGCCTGTGGGAAATACTGAACTGTCAGAATTTTAAACACAAGGCCTGGAGGAAATACTGAACTGTCAGAAATTTAAACACAGGGCCTGGGGGAAATACTGAACTGACAGAATTGTAAACACAGGGCCTGGGGGAAATCCTGAACTGTCAGAAATTTAAACACAAGGGCTTGGGGGAAATCCTGAACTGTCAGAAATTTAAACACAAGGGCCTGTGGGAAATCCTGAACTGTCAGAATTTTAAACACAGGGCCTGTGGGAAATACTGAACTGTCAGAATTTTAAACGCAGGGCCTGGGGGAAATCCTGAACTGTCAGAAATTTAAACACAAGGGCTTGGGGGAAATCCTGAACTGTCAGAAATTTAAACACAAGGGCCTGTGGGAAATCCTGAACTGTCAGAATTTTAAACACAGGGCCTGTGGGAAATACTGAACTGTCAGAATTTTAAACGCAGGGCCTGGGGGAAATCCTGAACTGTCAGAAATTTAAACACAAGGGCTTGGGGGAAATCCTGAACTGTCAGAAATTTAAACACAGGGCCTGGGGGGAAATCCTGAACTGTCAGAATTTTAAACACAGGGCCTGGGGGAAATCCTGAACTGTCAGAATTTTAAACACAGGGCCTGGGGGAAATCCTGAACTGTCAGAATTTTAAACACAAGGCCTGGGGGAAATCCTGAACTGTCAGAAATTTAAACACAGGGCCTGGGGGAAATCCTGAACTGTCAGAAATTTAAACACAGGGCCTGGGGGAAATCCTGAACTGTCAGAAATTTAAACACAGGGCCTGGGGGAAATCCTGAACTGTCAGAAATTTAAACACAGGGCCTGGGGGAAATCCTGAACTGTCAGAAATTTAAACACAGGGCCTGGGGGAAATCCTGAACTGTCAGAAATTTAAACACAAGGCCTGGAGGAAATACTGAACTGTCAGAATTTTAAACACAAGGGCTTGGGGGAAATCCTGAACTGTCAGAAATTTAAACACAGGGCCTGGGGGAAATACTGAACTGACAGAATTTTAAACACAGGGCCTGGAGGGAAATCCTGAACTGTCAGAATTTTAAACACAGGGCCTGTGGGAAATCCTGAACTGTCAGAATTTTAAACACAGGGCCTGGGGGAAATACTGAACTATCAGAATTTTAAACACAGGGCCTGTGGGAAATCCTGAACTGTCAGAATTTTAAACACAGGGCCTGGGGGAAATACTGAACTATCAGAATTTTAAACACAGGGCCTGGGGGGAAATACTGAACTGACAGAATTTTAAACACAAGGGCTTGGGGGAAATCCTGAACTGTCAGAAATTTAAACACAGGGCCTGGGGGAAATCCTGAACTGTCAGAATTTTAAACACAGGGCCTGTGGGAAATACTGAACTATCAGAATTTTAAACACAGGGCCTGGGGGGAAATACTGAACTGACAGAATTTTAAACACAAGGGCTTGGGGGAAATCCTGAACTGTCAGAAATTTAAACACAGGGCCTGGGGGGAAATACTGAACTGACAGAATTTTAAACACAGTGCCTGTGGGAAATACTGAACTGTCAGAAATTTAAACACAGGCCCTGGGGGAAATCCTGAACTGTCAGAAATTTAAACACAGGGCCTGTGGGAAATACTGAACTGTCAGAATTTTAAACACAGGGCCTGAGGGAAATCCTGAACTGTCAGAATTTTAAACACAGTGCCTGTGGGAAATACTGAACTGTCAGAATTTTAAACACAAGGGCTTGGGGGAAATCCTGAACTGTCAGAAATTTAAACACAGGGCCTGGGGGAAATCCTGAACTGACAGAATTTTAAACACAGGGCCTGTGGGAAATACTGAACTGACAGAATTTTAAACACAGGGCCTGGGGGAAATACTGAACTGTCAGAATTTTAAACACAGGGCCTGTGGGAAATACTGAACTATCAGAATTTTAAACACAGGGACTGTGGGAAATCCTGAACTGTCAGAATTTTAAACACAGGGCCTGTGGGAAATACTGAACTATCAGAATTTTAAACACAGGGACTGTGGGAAATCCTGAACTGTCAGAATTTTAAACACAGGGCCTGGGGGGAAATCCTGAACTGTCAGAAATTTAAACACAGGGCCTGTGGGAAATACTGAACTATCAGAATTTTAAACACAGGGACTGTGGGAAATCCTGAACTGTCAGAATTTTAAACACAGGGCCTGGAGGAAATACTGAACTGTCAGAATTTTAAACACAGGGCCTGGAGGAAATACTGAACTGACAGAATTTTAAACACAGGGCCTGGGGGAAATACTGAACTGACAGAATTTTAAACACAGGCCCTGGGGAAATCCTGAACTGTCAGAAATTTAAACACAAGGCCTGGAGGAAATACTGAACTATCAGAATTTTAAACACAGGGCCTGTTGGAAATACTGAACTGACAGAATTTTAAACACAGGGCCTGGAGGGAAATCCTGAACTGTCAGAAATTTAAACACAAGGCCTGGAGGAAATACTGAACTATCAGAATTTTAAACACAGGGCCTGGGGGAAATACTGAACTGTCAGAATTTTAAACACAAGGCCTGGAGGAAATACTGAACTATCAGAATTTTAAACACAGGGCCTGTGGGAAATACTGAACTGTCAGAATTTTAAACACAAGGCCTGGAGGAAATACTGATCTGTCAGAAATTTAAACACAGGGCCTGGGGGAAATACTGAACTGACAGAATTGTAAACACAGGGCCTGGGGGAAATCCTGAACTGTCAGAAATTTAAACACAAGGGCTTGGGGGAAATCCTGAACTGTCAGAAATTTAAACACAAGGGCCTGTGGGAAATCCTGAACTGTCAGAATTTTAAACACAGGGCCTGTGGGAAATACTGAACTGTCAGAAATTTAAACACAAGGGCTTGGGGGAAATCCTGAACTGTCAGAAATTTAAACACAGGGCCTGGGGGGAAATCCTGAACTGTCAGAATTTTAAACACAGGGCCTGGGGGAAATCCTGAACTGTCAGAATTTTAAACACAGGCCCTGGGGGAAATCCTGAACTGTCAGAATTTTAAACACAGGGCCTGGGGGAAATCCTGAACTGTCAGAATTTTAAACACAAGGCCTGGGGGAAATCCTGAACTGTCAGAAATTTAAACACAGGGCCTGGGGGAAATCCTGAACTGTCAGAAATTTAAACACAGGGCCTGGGGGAAATCCTGAACTGTCAGAAATTTAAACACAGGGCCTGGGGGAAATCCTGAACTGTCAGAAATTTAAACACAGGGCCTGGGGGAAATCCTGAACTGTCAGAAATTTAAACACAGGGCCTGGGGGAAATCCTGAACTGTCAGAAATTTAAACACAAGGCCTGGAGGAAATACTGAACTGTCAGAATTTTAAACACAAGGGCTTGGGGGAAATCCTGAACTGTCAGAAATTTAAACACAGGGCCTGGGGGAAATACTGAACTGACAGAATTTTAAACACAGGGCCTGGAGGGAAATCCTGAACTGTCAGAATTTTAAACACAGGGCCTGTGGGAAATCCTGAACTGTCAGAATTTTAAACACAGGGCCTGGGGGAAATACTGAACTATCAGAATTTTAAACACAGGGCCTGTGGGAAATCCTGAACTGTCAGAATTTTAAACACAGGGCCTGGGGGAAATACTGAACTATCAGAATTTTAAACACAGGGCCTGGGGGGAAATACTGAACTGACAGAATTTTAAACACAAGGGCTTGGGGGAAATCCTGAACTGTCAGAAATTTAAACACAGGGCCTGGGGGAAATCCTGAACTGTCAGAATTTTAAACACAGGGCCTGTGGGAAATACTGAACTATCAGAATTTTAAACACAGGGCCTGGGGGGAAATACTGAACTGACAGAATTTTAAACACAAGGGCTTGGGGGAAATCCTGAACTGTCAGAAATTTAAACACAGGGCCTGGGGGGAAATACTGAACTGACAGAATTTTAAACACAGTGCCTGTGGGAAATACTGAACTGTCAGAAATTTAAACACAGGCCCTGGGGGAAATCCTGAACTGTCAGAAATTTAAACACAGGGCCTGAGGGAAATCCTGAACTGTCAGAATTTTAAACACAGGGCCTGAGGGAAATCCTGAACTGTCAGAATTTTAAACACAGTGCCTGTGGGAAATACTGAACTGTCAGAATTTTAAACACAAGGGCTTGGGGGAAATCCTGAACTGTCAGAAATTTAAACACAGGGCCTGGGGGAAATCCTGAACTGACAGAATTTTAAACACAGGGCCTGTGGGAAATACTGAACTGACAGAATTTTAAACACAGGGCCTGGGGGGAAATCCTGAACTGTCAGAAATTTAAACACAGGGCCTGGGGGAAATACTGAACTGACAGAATTTTAAACACAGGGCTTGGGGGAAATACTGAACTATCAGAATTTTAAACACAGGGCTTGGGGGAAATCCTGAACTGTCAGAAATTTAAACACAGGGCCTGGGGGAAATCCTGAACTGTCAGAATTTTAAACACAGGGCCTGTGGGAAATACTGAACTGACAGAATTTTAAACACAGGGCTTGGGGGAAATACTGAACTATCAGAATTTTAAACACAGGGCCTGGGGGAAATACTGAACTGACAGAATTTTAAACACAGGGACTGGGGGAAATACTGAACTGACAGAATTTTAAACACAGGGCCTGAGGGAAATCCTGAACTGTCAGAAATTTAAACACAGGGCCTGGGGGAAATACTGAACTGACAGAATTTTAAACACAGGGCCTGAGGGAAATCCTGAACTGTCAGAAATTTAAACACAGGGCCTGGGGGAAATACTGAACTGTCAGAATTTTAAACACAGGGCCTGGGGGAAATACTGAACTGTCAGAATTTTAAACATAGGGCCTGGGGGGAAATACTGAACTGTCAGAATTTTAAACACAGGGACTTGGAGAAATCCTGAACTATCAGAATTTTAAACACAGGGCCTGTGGGAAATACTGAACTGTCAGAATTTTAAACACAGGGCTTGGGGGAAATACTGAACTATCAGAATTTTAAACACAGGGCCTGGGGGAAATACTGAACTGTCAGAATTTTAAACACAGGGCTTGGGGGAAATACTGAACTATCAGAATTTTAAACACAGGGCCTGGGGGGAAATCCTGAACTGTCAGAATTTTAAACACAGGGCCTGGGGGAAAATCCTGAACTGTCAGAATTTTAAACACAGGGCCTGGAGGAAATACTGAACTGACAGAATTTTAAACACAGGGCCTGGAGGAAATACTGAACTATCAGAATTTTAAACACAGGGCCTGTGGGAAATACTGAACTATCAGAATTTTAAACACAGGGCCTGGAGGAAATACTGAACTGACAGAATTTTAAACACAGGGCCTGGAGGAAATACTGAACTGTCAGAATTTTAAACACAGGGCCTGTGGGAAATCCTGAACTATCAGAATTTTAAACACAAGGGCCTGTGGGAAATACTGAACTGACAGAATTTTAAACACAGGGCCTGTGGGAAATCCTGAACTATCAGAATTTTAAACACAGGGCCTGGAGGAAATACTGAACTATCAGAATTTTAAACACAAGGGCCTGGAGGAAATCCTGAACTATCAGAATTTTAAACACAAGGGCCTGGGGGAAATACTGAACTGACAGAATTTTAAACACAGGGCCTGTGGGAAATCCTGAACTATCAGAATTTTAAACACAGGGCCTGGAGGAAATACTGAACTATCAGAATTTTAAACACAAGGGCCTGGAGGAAATACTGAACTGTCAGAATTTTAAACACAGGGCCTGTGGGAAATCCTGAACTATCAGAATTTTAAACACAAGGGCCTGGGGGAAATACTGAACTGACAGAATTTTAAACACAGGGCCTGGAGGAAATACTGAACTGTCAGAATTTTAAACACAGGGCCTGTGGGAAATACTGAACTATCAGAATTTTAAACACAGGGCCTGTGGGAAATACTGAACTGACAGAATTTTAAACACAGGGCCTGTGGGAAATCCTGAACTATCAGAATTTTAAACACAGGGCCTGGAGGAAATACTGAACTATCAGAATTTTAAACACAAGGGCCTGGAGGAAATACTGAACTGTCAGAATTTTAAACACAGGGCCTGTGGGAAATCCTGAACTATCAGAATTTTAAACACAGGGCCTGGGGGAAATACTGAACTGACAGAATTTTAAACACAGGGCCTGGAGGAAATACTGAACTGTCAGAATTTTAAACACAGGGCCTGGAGGAAATACTGAACTGTCAGAATTTTAAACACAGGGCCTGTGGGAAATCCTGAACTATCAGAATTTTAAACACAAGGGCCTGGGGGAAATACTGAACTGACAGAATTTTAAACACAGGGCCTGGAGGAAATACTGAACTGTCAGAATTTTAAACACAGGGCCTGTGGGAAATCCTGAACTATCAGAATTTTAAACACAAGGGCCTGGGGGAAATACTGAACTGACAGAATTTTAAACACAGGGCCTGGAGGAAATACTGAACTGACAGAATTTTAAACACAGGGCCTGGAGGAAATACTGAACTGTCAGAATTTTAAACACAGGGCCTGGAGGAAATACTGAACTGTCAGAATTTTAAACACAGGGCCTGTGGGAAATACTGAACTATCAGAATTTTAAACACAGGGCCTGGGGGAAATACTGAACTGTCAGAATTTTAAACACAGGGCCTGTGGGAAATACTGAACTATCAGAATTTTAAACACAGGGCCTGGGGGAAATACTGAACTGTCAGAATTTTAAACACAGGGCCTGTGGGAAATACTGAACTATCAGAATTTTAAACACAGGGCCTGGGGGAAATCCTGAACTGTCAGAATTTTAAACACAGGGCCTGTGGGAAATACTGAACTATCAGAATTTTAAACACAGGGCCTGGGGGAAATACTGAACTGTCAGAATTTTAAACACAGGGCCTGTGGGAAATACTGAACTATCAGAATTTTAAACACAGGGCCTGGGGGAAATACTGAACTGTCAGAATTTTAAACACAGGGCCTGTGGGAAATACTGAACTATCAGAATTTTAAACACAGGGCCTGGGGGAAATCCTGAACTGTCAGAATTTTAAACACAGGGCCTGGGGGAAATCCTGAACTGTCAGAATTTTAAACACAGGGCCTGGGGGAAATACTGAACTGTCAGAATTTTAAACACAGGGCCTGGGGGAAATACTGAACTGTCAGAATTTTAAACACAGGGCCTGTGGGAAATACTGAACTATCAGAATTTTAAACACAGGGCCTGGGGGAAATACTGAACTGTCAGAATTTTAAACACAGGGCCTGTGGGAAATACTGAACTATCAGAATTTTAAACACAGGGCCTGGGGGAAATCCTGAACTGTCAGAATTTTAAACACAGGGCCTGGGGGAAATACTGAACTGTCAGAATTTTAAACACAGGGCCTGGGGGAAATACTGAACTGTCAGAATTTTAAACACAGGGCCTGGGGGAAATACTGAACTGACAGAATTTTAAACACAGGGCCTGGGGGAAATACTGAACTGACAGAATTTTAAACACAGGGCCTGGGGGAAATACTGAACTGTCAGAATTTTAAACACAGGGCCTGTGGGAAATACTGAACTATCAGAATTTTAAACACAGGGCCTGGGGGAAATCCTGAACTGTCAGAATTTTAAACACAGGGCCTGGGGGAAATACTGAACTGTCAGAATTTTAAACACAGGGCCTGGGGGAAATACTGAACTGTCAGAATTTTAAACACAGGGCCTGGGGGAAATACTGAACTGACAGAATTTTAAACACAGGGCCTGGGGGAAATACTGAACTGACAGAATTTTAAACACAGTGCTTGGGGGAAATACTGAACTGTCAGAATTTTAAACACAGGGCCTGGGGGAAATACTGAACTGTCAGAATTTTAAACACAGGGCCTGGGGGAAATACTGAACTATCAGAATTTTAAACACAGGGCCTGGAGGAAATACTGAACTGTCAGAATTTTAAACACAGGGCCTGGGGGAAATACCTGAACTGTCAGAATTTTAAACATAGGGCCTGGGGGAAATACTGAACTGACAGAATTTTAAACACAGGGCCTGGGGGAAATACCTGAACTGTCAGAATTTTAAACACAGGGCCTGGGGGAAATACTGAACTGTCAGAATTTTAAACACAGGGCCTGGGGGAAATCCTGAACTGACAGAATTTTAAACACAGGGCTTGGGGGAAATACTGAACTATCAGAATTTTAAACACAGGGCCTGGAGGAAATACTGAACTGTCAGAATTTTAAACACAGGGCCTGGGGGAAATACTGAACTGACAGAATTTTAAACACAGGGCCTGGGGGAAATACTGAACTGACAGAATTTTAAACACAGTGCTTGGGGGAAATACTGAACTGTCAGAATTTTAAACACAGGGCCTGGGGGAAATACTGAACTGTCAGAATTTTAAACACAGGGCCTGGGGGAAATACTGAACTATCAGAATTTTAAACACAGGGCCTGGAGGAAATACTGAACTGTCAGAATTTTAAACACAGGGCCTGGGGGAAATACCTGAACTGTCAGAATTTTAAACATAGGGCCTGGGGGAAATCCTGAACTATCAGAATTTTAAACACAGGGCCTGGAGGAAATACTGAACTGTCAGAATTTTAAACACAGGGCCTGGGGGAAATCCTGAACTATCAGAATTTTAAACACAGGGCCTGTGGGAAATACTGAACTGACAGAATTTTAAACACAGGGCTTGGGGGAAATACTGAACTATCAGAATTTTAAACACAGGGCCTGGAGGAAATACTGAACTGTCAGAATTTTAAACACAGGGCCTGGGGAAAATCCTGAACTGTCAGAATTTTAAACACAGGGCCTGGAGGAAATACTGAACTGTCACAAATTTAAACACAAGGCCTGGGGGAAATACCTGAACTGTCAGAATTTTAAACACAGGGCCTGGGGGAAATCCTGAACTGTCAGAATTTTAAACACAGGGCCTGGGGGAAATCCTGAACTGTCAGAATTTTAAACACAGGGCCTGGGGAAAATCCTGAACTATCAGAATTTTAAACACAGGGCCTGGGGGAAATCCTGAACTGTCAGAATTTTAAACACAGGGCCTGGGGAAAATCCTGAACTGTCAGAATTTTAAACACAGGGCCTGGAGGAAATACTGAACTGACAGAATTTTAAACACAGGGCCTGGGGGAAATACTGAACTGACAGAATTTTAAACACAGGCCCTGGGGAAATCCTGAACTGTCAGAAATTTAAACACAAGGCCTGGGGGAAATACTGAACTATCAGAATTTTAAACACAGGGCCTGGGGGGAAATCCTGAACTGTCAGAATTTTAAACACAGGGCCTGGAGGAAATACTGAACTGACAGAATTTTAAACACAGGGCCTGGGGGAAATACTGAACTGACAGAATTTTAAACACAGGCCCTGGGGAAATCCTGAACTGTCAGAAATTTAAACACAAGGCCTGGAGGAAATACTGAACTATCAGAATTTTAAACACAGGGCCTGGGGGAAATACTGAACTGACAGAATTTTAAACACAGGGCCTGGAGGGAAATCCTGAACTGTCAGAAATTTAAACACAAGGCCTGGAGGAAATACTGAACTATCAGAATTTTAAACACAGGGCCTGTGGGAAATACTGAACTGACAGAATTTTAAACACAAGGCCTGGAGGAAATACTGAACTGTCAGAAATTTAAACACAGGGCCTGGGGGAAATACTGAACTGACAGAATTTTAAACACAGGGCCTGGAGGGAAATCCTGAACTGTCAGAAATTTAAACACAAGGCCTGGAGGAAATACTGAACTATCAGAATTTTAAACACAGGGCCTGGGGGAAATACTGAACTGTCAGAATTTTAAACACAAGGCCTGTGGGAAATACTGAACTGACAGAATTTTAAACACAAGGCCTGGAGGAAATACTGAACTGTCAGAAATTTAAACACAGGGCCTGGGGGAAATACTGAACTGTCAGAATTTTAAACACAAGGCCTGGAGGAAATACTGAACTATCAGAATTTTAAACACAGGGCCTGTGGGAAATACTGAACTGACAGAATTTTAAACACAAGGCCTGGAGGAAATACTGAACTGTCAGAAATTTAAACACAGGGCCTGGGGGAAATACAGAACTGTCAGAATTTTAAACACAGGGCCTGGGGGAAATCCTGAACTGACAGAATTTTAAACAGAGGGCCTGGGGGAAATCCTGAACTGTCAGAAATTTAAACACAAGGGCTTGGGGGAAATCCTGAACTGTCAGAAATTTAAACACAGGGCCTGGGGGGAAATCCTGAACTGTCAGAAATTTAAACACAAGGGCTTGGGGGAAATCCTGAACTGTCAGAAATTTAAACACAAGGGCCTGGGGGAAATCCTGAACTGACAGAATTTTAAACACAGGGCCTGTGGGAAATACTGAACTGTCAGAATTTTAAACGCAGGGCCTGGGGGAAATCCTGAACTGTCAGAAATTTAAACACAAGGCCTGGGGGAAATCCTGAACTGTCAGAATTTTAAACACAGGGCCTGGGGGAAATCCTGAACTGACAGAATTTTAAACAGAGGGCCTGGGGGAAATCCTGAACTGTCAGAAATTTAAACACAAGGGCTTGGGGGAAATCCTGAACTGTCAGAAATTTAAACACAGGGCCTGGGGGGAAATCCTGAACTGTCAGAATTTTAAACACAGGGCCTGGGGGAAATCCTGAACTGTCAGAATTTTAAACACAGGGCCTGGGGGAAATCCTGAACTGTCAGAATTTTAAACACAAGGCCTGGGGGAAATCCTGAACTGTCAGAAATTTAAACACAGGGCCTGGGGGAAATCCTGAACTGTCAGAAATTTAAACACAGGGCCTGGGGGAAATCCTGAACTGTCAGAAATTTAAACACAGGGCCTGGGGGAAATCCTGAACTGTCAGAAATTTAAACACAGGGCCTGGGGGAAATCCTGAACTGTCAGAAATTTAAACACAGGGCCTGGGGGAAATCCTGAACTGTCAGAAATTTAAACACAAGGGCTTGGGGGAAATCCTGAACTGTCAGAAATTTAAACACAGGGCCTGGGGGAAATCCTGAACTGTCAGAAATTTAAACACAGGGCCTGGGGGAAATCCTGAACTGTCAGAATTTTAAACACAGGGCCTGGGGGAAATCCTGAATGTCAGAAATTTAAACACAGGGCCTGGGGGAAATACTGAACTGACAGAATTTTAAACACAGGGCCTGGAGGGAAATACTGAACTGACAGAATTTTAAACACAAGGGCTTGGGGGAAATCCTGAACTGTCAGAATTTTAAACACAGGGCCTGTGGGAAATCCTGAACTATCAGAATTTTAAACACAGGGCCTGTGGGAAATACTGAACTGACAGAATTTTAAACACAGGGCCTGGGGGAAATACTGAACTATCAGAATTTTAAACACAGGGCCTGTGGGAAATACTGAACTGACAGAATTTTAAACACAGGGCCTGGAGGAAATACTGAACTGTCAGAATTTTAAACACAGGGCCTGGGGGAAATACCTGAACTGTCAGAATTTTAAACATAGGGCCTGGGGGAAATACTGAACTGACAGAATTTTAAACACAGGGCCTGGGGGAAATACCTGAACTGTCAGAATTTTAAACACAGGGCCTGTGGGAAATACTGAACTGACAGAATTTTAAACACAGGGCCTGGGGGAAATACTGAACTATCAGAATTTTAAACACAGGGCCTGGGGGAAATCCTGAACTGTCAGAATTTTAAACACAGGGCCTGGGGGAAATACTGAACTGACAGAATTTTAAACACAGGGCTTGGGGGAAATACTGAACTATCAGAATTTTAAACACAGGGCCTGGAGGAAATAATGAACTGTCAGAATTTTAAACACAGGGCCTGGGGGAAATCCTGAACTATCAGAATTTTAAACACAGGGCCTGTGGGAAATACTGAACTGACAGAATTTTAAACACAGGGCTTGGGGGAAATACTGAACTATCAGAATTTTAAACACAGGGCCTGGAGGAAATACTGAACTGTCAGAATTTTAAACACAGGGCCTGGGGAAAATCCTGAACTGTCAGAATTTTAAACACAGGGCCTGGAGGAAATACTGAACTGTCACAAATTTAAACACAAGGCCTGGGGGAAATACCTGAACTGTCAGAATTTTAAACACAGGGCCTGGGGGAAATCCTGAACTGTCAGAATTTTAAACACAGGGCCTGGGGGAAATACTGAACTGACAGAATTTTAAACACAGGGCTTGGGGGAAATACTGAACTATCAGAATTTTAAACACAGGGCCTGGAGGAAATACTGAACTGTCAGAATTTTAAACACAGGGCCTGGGGGAAATACTGAACTATCAGAATTTTAAACACAGGGCCTGGAGGAAATACTGAACTGTCAGAATTTTAAACACAGGGCCTGGGGGAAATCCTGAACTATCAGAATTTTAAACACAGGGCCTGGGGGAAATCCTGAACTGTCAGAATTTTAAACACAGGGCCTGGGGAAAATCCTGAACTGTCAGAATTTTAAACACAGGGCCTGGAGGAAATACTGAACTGACAGAATTTTAAACACAGGGCCTGGGGGAAATACTGAACTGACAGAATTTTAAACACAGGGCCTGGGGGAAATACTGAACTGACAGAATTTTAAACACAGGCCCTGGGGAAATCCTGAACTGTCAGAAATTTAAACACAAGGCCTGGAGGAAATACTGAACTATCAGAATTTTAAACACAGGGCCTGGGGGAAATCCTGAACTGTCAGAATTTTAAACACAGGGCCTGGGGAAAATCCTGAACTGTCAGAATTTTAAACACAGGGCCTGGAGGAAATACTGAACTGACAGAATTTTAAACACAGGGCCTGGGGGAAATACTGAACTGACAGAATTTTAAACACAGGGCCTGGGGGAAATACTGAACTGACAGAATTTTAAACACAGGCCCTGGGGAAATCCTGAACTGTCAGAAATTTAAACACAAGGCCTGGAGGAAATACTGAACTATCAGAATTTTAAACACAGGGCCTGGGGGAAATACTGAACTGACAGAATTTTAAACACAGGGCCTGGAGGGAAATCCTGAACTGTCAGAAATTTAAACACAAGGCCTGGAGGAAATACTGAACTATCAGAATTTTAAACACAGGGCCTGGGGGAAATACTGAACTGTCAGAATTTTAAACACAGGGCCTGGGGGAAATACTGAACTGTCAGAATTTTAAACACAGGGCCTGGGGGAAATACTGAACTGTCAGAATTTTAAACACAGGGCCTGGGGGAAATACTGAACTGTCAGAATTTTAAACACAAGGCCTGGAGGAAATACTGAACTATCAGAATTTTAAACACAGGGCCTGTGGGAAATACTGAACTGACAGAATTTTAAACACAAGGCCTGGAGGAAATACTGAACTGTCAGAAATTTAAACACAGGGCCTGGGGGAAATACTGAACTGACAGAATTTTAAACACAGGGCCTGGAGGGAAATCCTGAACTGTCAGAAATTTAAACACAAGGCCTGGAGGAAATACTGAACTATCAGAATTTTAAACACAGGGCCTGGGGGAAATACTGAACTGTCAGAATTTTAAACACAAGGCCTGGAGGAAATACTGAACTATCAGAATTTTAAACACAGGGCCTGTGGGAAATACTGAACTGACAGAATTTTAAACACAAGGCCTGGAGGAAATACTGAACTGTCAGAAATTTAAACACAGGGCCTGGGGGAAATACTGAACTGTCAGAATTTTAAACACAAGGCCTGGAGGAAATACTGAACTATCAGAATTTTAAACACAGGGCCTGGAGGAAATACTGAACTGTCAGAATTTTAAACACAAGGCCTGGAGGAAATACTGAACTGTCAGAAATTTAAACACAGGGCCTGGGGGAAATACTGAACTGACAGAATTGTAAACACAGGGCCTGGGGGAAATCCTGAACTGTCAGAAATTTAAACACAAGGGCTTGGGGGAAATCCTGAACTGTCAGAAATTTAAACACAAGGGCCTGGGGGAAATCCTGAACTGTCAGAATTTTAAACACAGTGCCTGTGGGAAATACTGAACTGTCAGAATTTTAAACGCAGGGCCTGGGGGAAATCCTGAACTGTCAGAAATTTAAACACAGGGACTGTGGGAAATCCTGAACTATCAGAATTTTAAACACAGGGCCTGTGGGAAATCCTGAACTATCAGAATTTTAAACACAGGGCCTGGGGGAAATCCTGAACTGTCAGAATTTTAAACACAGGGCCTGGGGGAATTCCTGAACTGACAGAATTTTAAACAGAGGGCCTGGGGGAAATCCTGAACTGTCAGAAATTTAAACACAAGGGCTTGGGGGAAATCCTGAACTGTCAGAAATTTAAACACAGGGCCTGGGGGGAAATCCTGAACTGTCAGAATTTTAAACACAGGGCCTGGGGGAAATCCTGAACTGTCAGAATTTTAAACACAGGGCCTGGGGGAAATCCTGAACTGTCAGAATTTTAAACACAAGGCCTGGGGGAAATCCTGAACTGTCAGAAATTTAAACACAGGGCCTGGGGGAAATCCTGAACTGTCAGAAATTTAAACACAGGGCCTGGGGGAAATCCTGAACTGTCAGAAATTTAAACACAGGGCCTGGGGGAAATCCTGAACTGTCAGAAATTTAAACACAGGGCCTGGGGGAAATCCTGAACTGTCAGAAATTTAAACACAGGGCCTGGGGGAAATCCTGAACTGTCAGAAATTTAAACACAGGGCCTGGGGGAAATCCTGAACTGTCAGAAATTTAAACACAAGGGCTTGGGGGAAATCCTGAACTGTCAGAAATTTAAACACAGGGCCTGGGGGAAATCCTGAACTGTCAGAAATTTAAACACAGGGCCTGGGGGAAATCCTGAACTGTCAGAAATTTAAACACAAGGGCTTGGGGGAAATCCTGAACTGTCAGAAATTTAAACACAGGGCCTGGGGGAAATACTGAACTGACAGAATTTTAAACACAGGGCCTGGAGGGAAATACTGAACTGACAGAATTTTAAACACAAGGGCTTGGGGGAAATCCTGAACTGTCAGAATTTTAAACACAGGGCCTGTGGGAAATCCTGAACTATCAGAATTTTAAACACAGGGCCTGGGGGAAATACTGAACTGACAGAATTTTAAACACAGGGCCTGGAGGAAATACTGAACTGTCAGAATTTTAAACACAGGGCCTGGGGGAAATACTGAACTGACAGAATTTTAAACACAGGGCCTGGAGGAAATACTGAACTGTCAGAATTTTAAACACAGGGCCTGGGGGAAATACTGAACTGACAGAATTTTAAACACAGGGCCTGGAGGAAATACTGAACTGACAGAATTTTAAACACAGGGCCTGGAGGAAATACTGAACTGTCAGAATTTTAAACACAGGGCCTGGGGGAAATCCTGAACTGTCAGAATTTTAAACACAGGGCTTGGGGGAAATACTGAACTGACAGAATTTTAAACACAGGGACTGTGGGAAATACTGAACTGACAGAATTTTAAACATAGGGACTGGGGGGAAATCCTGAACTGTCAGAAATTTAAACACAGGGCCTGTGGGAAATACTGAACTGTCAGAATTTTAAACACAGGGCCTGGGGGAAATACTGAACTGTCAGAATTTTAAACACAGGGCCTGGAGGAAATACTGAACTGACAGAATTTTAAACACAGGCCCTGGGGGAAATCCTGAACTGTCAGAATTTTAAACACAGGGCCTGGAGGGAAATACTGAACTGACAGAATTTTAAACACAGGGCCTG
Organism: Heterodontus francisci; assembly: GCF_036365525.1. Classification (NCBI taxonomy): domain Eukaryota; kingdom Metazoa; phylum Chordata; class Chondrichthyes; order Heterodontiformes; family Heterodontidae; genus Heterodontus; species Heterodontus francisci. The sequence goes on from NW_027141083.1 coordinate 1,613,707, forward strand.
TGGGAAATCCTGAACTGTCAGAATTTTAAACACAGGGCCTGTGGGAAATCCTGAACTGTCAGAATTTTAAACACAGGGCCTGGGGGAAATACTGAACTATCAGAATTTTAAACACAGGGCCTGGGGGAAATACTGAACTATCAGAATTTTAAACACAGGGCCTGTGGGAAATCCTGAACTGTCAGAATTTTAAACACAGGGCCTGGGGGAAATACTGAACTGTCAGAATTTTAAACACAGGGCCTGTGGGAAATACTGAACTATCAGAATTTTAAACACAGGGCCTGGGGGAAATACTGAACTATCAGAATTTTAAACACAGGGCCTGGGGGAAATACTGAACTATCAGAATTTTAAACACAGGGCCTGTGGGAAATCCTGAACTATCAGAATTTTAAACACAGGGCCTGGGGGAAATACTGAACTGACAGAATTTTAAACACAGGGCCTGGGGGAAATACTGAACTGACAGAATTTTAAACACAGGCCCTGGGGGAAATCCTGAACTGTCAGAATTTTAAACACAGGGCCTGGAGGGAAATACTGAACTGTCAGAATTTTAAACACAAGGGCTTGGGGGAAATCCTGAACTGTCAGAATTTTAAACACAGGGCCTGTGGGAAATCCTGAACTGTCAGAATTTTAAACACAGGGCCTGGGGGAAATACTGAACTATCAGAATTTTAAACACAGGGCCTGTGGGAAATCCTGAACTGTCAGAATTTTAAACACAGGGCCTGGGGGAAATACTGAACTATCAGAATTTTAAACACAGGGCCTGGGGGAAATACTGAACTATCAGAATTTTAAACACAGGGCCTGTGGGAAATCCTGAACTGTCAGAATTTTAAACACAGGGCCTGTGGGAAATCCTGAACTGTCAGAATTTTAAACACAGGGCCTGGGGGAAATACTGAACTATCAGAATTTTAAACACAAGGGCTTGGGGGAAATCCTGAACTGTCAGAATTTTAAACACAGGGCCTGTGGGAAATCCTGAACTGTCAGAATTTTAAACACAGGGCCTGGGGGAAATACTGAACTATCAGAATTTTAAACACAGGGCCTGGGGGAAATACTGAACTATCAGAATTTTAAACACAGGGCCTGTGGGAAATCCTGAACTGTCAGAATTTTAAACACAGGGCCTGGGGGAAATACTGAACTATCAGAATTTTAAACACAGGGCCTGGGGGAAATACTGAACTGACAGAATTTTAAACACAGGGCCTGGGGGAAATACTGAACTGACAGAATTTTAAACACAGGGCCTGTGGGAAATACTGAACTATCAGAATTTTAAACACAGGGCCTGGGGGAAATACTGAACTATCAGAATTTTAAACACAGGGCCTGGGGGAAATACTGAACTGACAGAATTTTAAACACAGGCCCTGGGGGAAATACTGAACTGTCAGAATTTTAAACACAGGGCCTGGGGAAAATACTGAACTGTCAGAATTTTAAACACAGGGCCTGTGGGAAATACTGAACTGTCAGAATTTTAAACACAGGGCCTTTGGGAAATACTGAACTGTCAGAATTTTAAACACAGGGCCTGTGGGAAATACTGAACTGTCAGAATTTTAAACACAGGGCCTGTGGGAAATACTGAACTGTCAGAATTTTAAACGCAGGGCCTGTGGGAAATACTGAACTGTCAGAATTTTAAACACAGGGCCTGGGGGAAATACTGAACTGTCAGAATTTTAAACACAGGGCCTGTGGGAAATACTGAACTGTCAGAATTTTAAACACAGGGCCTGGAGGAAATACTGAACTGTCAGAATTTTAAACACAGGCCCTGGGGAAAATCCTGAACTGTCAGAATTTTAAACACAGGGCCTGGGGGAAATACTGAACTGTCAGAATTTTAAACACAGGGCCTGGGGGAAATACTGAACTATCAGAATTTTAAACACAGGGCCTGGGGGAAATACTGAACTGACAGAATTTTAAACACAGGCCCTGGGGGAAATACTGAACTATCAGAATTTTAAACAGAGGGCCTGTGGGAAATACTGAACTATCAGAATTTTAAACACAGGGCCTGGGGGAAATACTGAACTGACAGAATTTTAAACACAGGGCCTGGGGGAAATACTGAACTGACAGAATTTTAAACACAGGGCCTGTGGGAAATACTGAACTATCAGAATTTTAAACACAGGGCCTGGGGGAAATACTGAACTATCAGAATTTTAAACACAGGGCCTGGGGGAAATACTGAACTGACAGAATTTTAAACACAGGCCCTGGGGGAAATACTGAACTATCAGAATTTTAAACACAGGGCCTGGGGGAAATACTGAACTGACAGAATTTTAAACACAGGCCCTGGGGGAAATCCTGAACTGTCAGAAATTTAAACACAGGGCCTGGGGGAAATCCTGAACTGTCAGAATTTTAAACACAGGGCCTGTGGGAAATACTGAACTGTCAGAATTTTAAACACAGGGCCTGTGGGAAATACTGAACTGTCAGAATTTTAAACACAGGGCCTGTGGGAAATACTGAACTGTCAGAATTTTAAACGCAGGGCCTGTGGGAAATACTGAACTGTCAGAATTTTAAACACAGGGACTGGGGGAAATACTGAACTGTCAGAATTTTAAACACAGGCCCTGGGGAAAATCCTGAACTGTCAGAATTTTAAACAGAGGGCCTGTGGGAAATCCTGAACTGTCAGAAATTTAAACAGAGGGCCTGTGGGAAATACTGAACTGTCAGAATTTTAAACGCAGGGCCTGTGGGAAATACCGAACTGTCAGAATTTTAAACACAGGGACTGGGGAAAATCCTGAACTGTCAGAATTTTAAACAGAGGGCCTGTGGGAAATCCTGAACTGTCAGAAATTTAAACACAGGGCCTGTGGGAAATACTGAACTGTCAGAATTTTAAACACAGGGCCTGTGGGAAATACTGAACTGTCAGAATTTTAAACGCAGGGCCTGTGGGAAATACTGAACTGTCAGAATTTTAAACGCAGGGCCTGTGGGAAATACTGAACTGTCAGAATTTTAAACACAGGCCCTGGGGGAAATACTGAACTGTCAGAATTTTAAACACAGGCCCTGGGGGAAATACTGAACTGTCAGAATTTTAAACACAGGGCCTGGGGGAAATCCTGAACTATCAGAATTTTAAACACAGGGCCTGTGGGAAATACTGAACTGTCAGAATTTTAAACACAGGCCCTGGGGGAAATACTGAACTGACAGAATTTTAAACACAGGGCCTGGGGGAAATACTGAACTGTCAGAATTTTAAACACAGGGCCTGGGGGGAAATACTGAACTGTCAGAATTTTAAACACAGGGCCTGTGGGAAAATCCTGAACTGTCAGAATTTTAAACACAGGGCCTGTGGGAAATACTGAACTGTCAGAATTTTAAACACAGGGCCTGGGGGAAATCCTGAACTGTCAGAATTTTAAACACAGGGCCTGTGGGAAAATCCTGAACTGTCAGAATTTTAAACGCAGGGCCTGTGGGAAATACTGAACTATCAGAATTTTAAACGCAGGGCCTGGGGGAAATCCTGAACTGTCAGAATTTTAAACACAGGGCCTGGGGGAAATACTGAACTGTCAGAATTTTAAACGCAGGGCCTGGGGGGAAATCCTGAACTGTCAGAATTTTAAACGCAGGGCCTGGGGGAAATACTGAACTATCAGAATTTTAAACGCAGGGCCTGGGGGGAAATCCTGAACTGTCAGAATTTTAAACACAGGGCCTGGGGGAAATACTGAACTATCAGAATTTTAAACGCAGGGCCTGGGGGGAAATCCTGAACTGTCAGAATTTTAAACACAGGGCCTGGGGGAAATACTGAACTGTCAGAATTTTAAACGCAGGGCCTGGGGGGAAATCCTGAACTGTCAGAATTTTAAACGCAGGGCCTGGGGGAAATACTGAACTATCAGAATTTTAAACGCAGGGCCTGGGGGGAAATCCTGAACTGTCAGAATTTTAAACACAGGGCCTGGGGGAAATCCTGAACTGTCAGAATTTTAAACGCAGGGCCTGGGGGGAAATCCTGAACTGTCAGAATTTTAAACACAGGGCCTGTGGGGAAATCCTGAACTGTCAGAATTTTAAACACAGGGCCTGTGGGGAAATACTGAACTGTCAGAATTTTAAACACAGGGCCTGTGGGGAAATACTGAACTGTCAGAATTTTAAACACAGGGCCTGTGGGAAAATCCTGAACTGTCAGAATTTTAAACACAGGGCCTGTGGGAAATACTGAACTGTCAGAATTTTAAACACAGGGCCTGTGGGAAATACTGAACTGTCAGAATTTTAAACACAGGGCCTGTGGGAAATACTGAACTGTCAGAATTTTAAACACAGGGCCTGTGGGAAATACTGAACTGTCAGAATTTTAAACACAGGGCCTGTGGGAAATACTGAACTGTCAGAATTTTAAACACAGGGACTGTGGGAAATACTGAACTGTCAGAATTTTAAACACAGGGCCTGGGGGAAATACTGAACTGTCAGAATTTTAAACATAGGGCCTGTGGGAAATACTGAACTGTCAGAATTTTAAACACAGGGCCTGTGGGAAATACTGAACTGTCAGAATTTTAAACATAGGGCCTGTGGGAAATACTGAACTGTCAGAATTTTAAACACAGGGCCTGGGGGAAATACTGAACTGTCAGAATTTTAAACATAGGGCCTGTGGGAAATACTGAACTGTCAGAATTTTAAACACAGGGACTGTGGGAAATACTGAACTGTCAGAATTTTAAACATAGGGACTGTGGGAAATACTGAACTGACAGAATTTTAAGCATTGGTCCTGTGGGAAATACTGAACTGACAGAATTTTAAACACAGGGCCTGTGGGAAATCCTGAACTGTCAGAATTTTAAACACAGGGACTGTGGGAAATACTGAACTGTCAGAATTTTAAACACAGGGCCTGTGGGAAATACTGAACTGTCAGAAATTTAAACACAGGGACTGTGGGGAAATCCTGAACTGTCAGAATTTTAAACACAGGGCCTGTGGGGAAATACTGAACTGTCAGAATTTTAAACACAGGGCCTGTGGGGAAATACTGAACTGTCAGAATTTTAAACACAGGGCCTGTGGGAAAATCCTGAACTGTCAGAATTTTAAACACAGGGCCTGTGGGAAATACTGAACTGACAGAATTTTAAACACAGGGCCTGTTAGAAATACTGAACTATCAGAATTTTAAACACAGGGACTGTGGGAAATACTGAACTGTCAGAATTTTAAACACAGGGCCTGTGGGAAATACTGAACTGTCAGAATTTTAAACACAGGGCCTGTGGGAAATACTGAACTGTCAGAATTTTAAACACAGGGACTGTGGGAAATACTGAACTGTCAGAATTTTAAACACAGGGCCTGGGGGAAATACTGAACTGTCAGAATTTTAAACATAGGGCCTGTGGGAAATACTGAACTGTCAGAATTTTAAACACAGGGACTGTGGGAAATACTGAACTGTCAGAATTTTAAACATAGGGCCTGTGGGAAATACTGAACTGACAGAATTTTAAGCATTGGTCCTGTGGGAAATACTGAACTGACAGAATTTTAAACACAGGGACTGTGGGAAATACTGAACTGTCAGAATTTTAAACACAGGGCCTGTGGGAAATACTGAACTGTCAGAAATTTAAACACAGGGACTGTGGGAAATACTGAACTGTCAGAATTTTAAACACAGGGCCTATGGGAAATACTGAACTGTCAGAATTTTAAACATAGGGCCTGTGGGAAATACTGAACTGTCAGAATTTTAAACACAGGGCCTGAGGGAAATACTGAACTATCAGAATTTTAAACAGAGGGCCTGTGGGAAATCCTGAACTGTCAGAATTTTAAAGACAGACCCTGTGGGAAAATCCTGAACTGTCAGAAATTTAAACACAAGGACTGTGGGAAATACTGAACTGTCAGAATTTTAAACACAGGGACTGTGGGAAATACTGAACTGTCAGAATTTTAAACACAGGGCCTGTGGGAAATACTGAACTGACAGAATTTTAAACACAGGGACTGTGGGAAATACTGAACTGTCAGAATTTTAAACATAGGGCCTGTGGGAAATACTGAACTGTCAGAATTTTAAACACAGGGACTGTGGGAAATACTGAACTGTCAGAATTTTAAACACAGGGCCTGTGGGAAATACTGAACTGTCAGAATTTTAAACACAGGGACTGTGGGAAATACTGAACTGTCAGAATTTTAAACACAGGGCCTGTGGGAAATACTGAACTGACAGAATTTTAAGCATTGGTCCTGTGGGAAATACTGAACTGACAGAATTTTAAACACAGGGCCTGTGGGAAATCCTGAACTGTCAGAATTTTAAACACAGGGCCTGTGGGAAATACTGAACTGTCAGAATTTTAAACACAGGGCCTGTGGGAAATACTGAACTGTCAGAATTTTAAACACAGGGCCTGTGGGAAATACTGAACTGTCAGAATTTTAAACACAGGGCCTGTGGGAAATACTGAACTGTCAGAATTTTAAACATAGGGCCTGTGGGAAATACTGAACTGTCAGAATTTTAAACACAGGGCCTGAGGGAAATCCTGAACGATCAGAATTTTAAACACAGGGCCTGTGGGAAATCCTGAACTGTCAGAATTTTAAACACAGGGCCTGTGGGGAAATACTGAACTGTCAGAATTTTAAACACAGGGCCTGTGGGGAAATCCTGAACTGTCAGAATTTTAAAGACAGGGCCTGTGGGAAATCCTGAACTGTCAGAATTTTAAACACAGGGCCTGTGGGGAAATACTGAACTGTCAGAATTTTAAACACAGGGCCTGTGGGGAAATACTGAACTGTCAGAATTTTAAACACAGGGCCTGTGGGGAAATCCTGAACTGTCAGAATTTTAAACACAGGGCCTGTGGGGAAATACTGAACTGTCAGAATTTTAAACACAGGGCCTGTGGAAAATCCTGAACTGTCAGAAATTTAAACACAAGGACTGTGGGAAATACTGAACTGTCAGAATTTTAAACACAGGGACTGTGGGAAATACTGAACTGTCAGAATTTTAAACACAGGGACTGTGGGAAATACTGAACTGTCAGAATTTTAAACACAGGGCCTGGGGGAAATCCTGAACTGTCAGAAATTTAAACACAGGGACTGTGGGAAATACTGAACTGTCAGAATTTTAAACACAGGGCCTGGGGGGAAATACTGAACTGTCAGAATTTTAAACACAGGCCCTGGGGGGAAATACTGAACTGTCAGAATTTTAAACACAGGGCCTGTGGGAAATACTGAACTGTCAGAATTTTAAACACAGGGACTGGGGGAAATACTGAACTGTCAGAATTTTAAACACAGGCCCTGGGGGGAAATACTGAACTGTCAGAATTTTAAACAGAGGGCCTGTGGGAAATACTGAACTGTCAGAATTTTAAAGACAGGGACTGGGGGAAATACTGAACTGTCAGAATTTTAAAGACAGGGACTGGGGGAAATACTGAACTGTCAGAATTTTAAAGACAGGGACTGGGGGAAATACTGAACTGTCAGAATTTTAAAGACAGGGACTGGGGGAAATACTGAACTGTCAGAATTTTAAACACAGGCCCTGGGGGGAAATCCTGAACTGTCAGAATTTTAAACACAGGGCCTGTGGGAAATACTGAACTGTCAGAATTTTAAACACAGGCCCTGGGGGGAAATACTGAACTGTCAGAATTTTAAACACAGGGCCTGTGGGAAATCCTGAACTGTCAGAATTTTAAACACAGGGCCTGTGGGAAATCCTGAACTGTCAGAATTTTAAACACAGGGCCTGTGGGAAATACTGAACTGTCAGAATTTTAAACACAGGCCCTGGGGGGAAATCCTGAACTGTCAGAATTTTAAACACAGGGACTGTGGGAAATACTGAACTGTCAGAATTTTAAACGGAGGGCCTGTGGGAAATACTGAACTGTCAGAATTTTAAACACAGGGCCTGGGGGGAAATACTGAACTGTCAGAATTTTAAACACAGGGCCTGTGGGAAATCCTGAACTGTCAGAATTTTAAACACAGGGCCTGTGGGAAATCCTGAACTGTCAGAATTTTAAACACAGGGCCTGTGGGAAATCCTGAACTGTCAGAATTTTAAACACAGGGCCTGTGGGAAATACTGAACTGTCAGAATTTTAAACACAGGCCCTGGGGGGAAATCCTGAACTGTCAGAATTTTAAACACAGGGACTGTGGGAAATACTGAACTGTCAGAATTTTAAACTGAGGGCCTGTGGGAAATACTGAACTGTCAGAATTTTAAACGGAGGGCCTGTGGGAAATACTGAACTGTCAGAATTTTAAACACAGGGCCTGTGGGAAATACTGAACTGTCAGAATTTTAAACACAGGCCCTGGGGGGAAATCCTGAACTGTCAGAATTTTAAACACAGGGACTGTGGGAAATACTGAACTGTCAGAATTTTAAACGGAGGGCCTGTGGGAAATACTGAACTGTCAGAATTTTAAACACAGGGCCTGTGGGAAATACTGAACTGTCAGAATTTTAAACACAAGGGCTTGGGGGAAATCCTGAACTGTCAGAAATTTAAACACAGGGCCTGTGGGAAATACTGAACTATCAGAATTTTAAACATAGGGCCTGGGGGAAATACTGAACTGTCAGAATTTTAAACACAGGGCCTGGGGGAAATACTGAACTGACAGAATTTTAAACACAGGGACTGAGGGAAATCCTGAACTGTCAGAAATTTAAACACAGGGACTGTGGGAAATACTGAACTGTCAGAATTTTAAACACAGGGCCTGTGGGAAATACTGAACTGTCACAAATTTAAACACAAGGCCTGGAGGAAATACTGAACTGTCAGAATTTTAAACACAGGGCCTGTGGGAAATACCGAACTGTCAAAATTTTAAACACAGGGCCTGGAGGGAAATACTGAAATGTCACAAATTTAAACACAGGGCCTGTGGGAAATACTGAACTGTCACAAATTTAAACACAGGGCCTGTGGGAAATACTGAACTGTCAGAATTTTAAACACAGGGACTGGAGGGAAATCCTGAACTGTCAGAATTTTAAACACAGGGACTGTGGGGAAATCCTGAACTGTCAGAATTTTAAACACAGGGCCTGTGGGGAAATCCTGAACTGTCAGAAATTTAAACACAGGGCCTGGGGGAAATACTGAACTGTCAGAATTTTAAACACAGGGCCTGGGGGAAATACTGAACTGTCAGAAATTTAAACACAGGGACTGGGGGAAATCCTGAACTGTCAGAATTTTAAACACAGGGCCTGTGGGAAATACTGAACTGTCAGAATTTTAAACACAGGGACTGTGGGAAATACTGAACTGTCAGAATTTTAAACACAGGGCCTGTGGGAAATACTGAACTGTCAGAATTTTAAACACAGGGACTGTGGGAAATACTGAACTGTCAGAATTTTAAACACAGGGCCTGTGGGAAATACTGAACTGTCAGAATTTTAAACACAGGGACTGTGGGAAATACTGAACTGTCAGAATTTTAAACACAGGGCCTGTGGGAAAATCCTGAACTGTCAGAATTTTAAACACAGGGCCTGGGGGAAATCCTGAACTGTCAGAATTTTAAACACAGGGCCTGTGGGAAATACTGAACTGTCAGAATTTTAAACACAGGGACTGTGGGAAATACTGAACTGTCAGAATTTTAAACACAGGGACTGTGGGAAATACTGAACTGTCAGAATTTTAAACATAGGGCCTGTGGGAAATACTGAACTATCAGAATTTTAAACATAGGGCCTGTGGGAAATACTGAACTGTCAGAATTTTAAACATTGGTCCTGTGGGAAATACTGAACTGTCAGAATTTTAAACATAGGGCCTGTGGGAAATACTGAACTGTCAGAATTTTAAACACAGGGCCTGTGGGAAATACTGAACTATCAGAATTTTAAACACAGGGCCTGTGGGAAATACTGAACTGTCAGAATTTTAAACACAGGGCCTGTGGGAAATACTGAACTGTCAGAATTTTAAACACAGGGCCTGTGGGAAATACTGAACTGTCAGAATTTTAAACACAGGGCCTGTGGGAAATACTGAACTGTCAGAATTTTAAACACAGGGCCTGTGGGAAATACTGAACTATCAGAATTTTAAACACAGGGCCTGTGGGAAATACTGAACTGTCAGAATTTTAAACACAGGGCCTGTGGGAAATACTGAACTGTCAGAATTTTAAACACAGGGCCTGGGGGAAATACTGAACTGTCAGAATTTTAAACACAGGGCCTGTGGGAAATACTGAACTATCAGAATTTTAAACACAGGGCCTGTGGGAAATACTGAACTATCAGAATTTTAAACACAGGGCCTGGGGGAAATACTGAACTGTCAGAATTTTAAACATAGGGCCTGTGGGAAATACTGAACTGTCAGAATTTTAAACACAGGGACTGTGGGAAATACTGAACTGTCAGAATTTTAAACACAGGGCCTGGGGGAAATACTGAACTGTCAGAATTTTAAACACAGGGACTGTGGGAAATACTGAACTGTCAGAATTTTAAACACAGGGCCTGTGGGAAATACTGAACTGTCAGAATTTTAAACACAGGGACTGTGGGAAATACTGAACTGTCAGAATTTTAAACACAGGGACTGTGGGAAATACTGAACTGTCAGAATTTTAAACACAGGGCCTGGGGGAAATACTGAACTGTCAGAATTTTAAACACAGGGCCTGTGGGAAATACTGAACTATCAGAATTTTAAACACAGGGCCTGTGGGAAATACTGAACTATCAGAATTTTAAACACAGGGCCTGGGGGAAATACTGAACTGTCAGAATTTTAAACATAGGGCCTGTGGGAAATACTGAACTGTCAGAATTTTAAACACAGGGACTGTGGGAAATACTGAACTGTCAGAATTTTAAACACAGGGACTGTGGGAAATACTGAACTACCAGAATTTTAAACACAGGGACTGTGGGAAATACTGAACTGTCAGAATTTTAAACACAGGGACTGTGGGAAATACTGAACTGTCAGAATTTTAAACACAGGGACTGTGGGAAATACTGAACTGTCAGAATTTTAAACACAGGGACTGTGGGAAATACTGAACTGTCAGAATTTTAAACACAGGGCCTGTGGGAAATACTGAACTGTCAGAATTTTAAACACAGGGACTGTGGGAAATACTGAACTATCAGAATTTTAAACACAGGGCCTGTGGGAAATACTGAACTATCAGAATTTTAAACACAGGGACTGTGGGAAATACTGAACTGTCAGAATTTTAAACACAGGGCCTGTGGGAAATACTGAACTGTCAGAATTTTAAACACAGGGCCTGTGGGAAATACTGAACTACCAGAATTTTAAACACAGGGACTGTGGGAAATACTGAACTGTCAGAATTTTAAACACAGGGCCTGTGGGAAATACTGAACTGTCAGAATTTTAAACACAGGGACTGTGGGAAATACTGAACTATCAGAATTTTAAACACAGGGCCTGTGGGAAATACTGAACTGTCAGAATTTTAAACACAGGGACTGTGGGAAATACTGAACTGTCAGAATTTTAAACACAGGGACTGTGGGAAATACTGAACTGTCAGAATTTTAAACACAGGGACTGTAGGAAATACTGAACTACCAGAATTTTAAACACAGGGACTGTGGGAAATACTGAACTGTCAGAATTTTAAACACAGCGACTGTGGGAAATACTGAACTATCAGAATTTTAAACACAGGGACTGTGGGAAATACTGAACTATCAGAATTTTAAACACAGGGACTGTGGGAAATACTGAACTGTCAGAATTTTAGACACAGGGACTGTGGGAAATACTGAACTATCAGAATTTTAAACACAGGGCCTGTGGGAAATACTGAACTATCAGAATTTTAAACACAGGGCCTGGGGGAAATCCTGAACTGTCAGAATTTTAGACACAGGGACTGTGGGAAATACTGAACTATCAGAATTTTAAACACAGCGACTGTGGGAAATACTGAACTATCAGAATTTTAAACACAGGGACTGTGGGAAATCCTGAACTGTCAGAATTTTAGACACAGGGCCTGTGGGAAATACTGAACTATCAGAATTTTAAACACAGCGACTGTGGGAAATACTGAACTATCAGAATTTTAAACACAGGGCCTGGGGGAAATACTGAACTGTCAGAATTTTAAACACAGGGACTGTGGGAAATACTGAACTATCAGAATTTTAAACACAGCGACTGTGGGAAATACTGAACTATCAGAATTTTAAACACAGGGACTGTGGGAAATACTGAACTATCAGAATTTTAAACACAGGGCCTGGGGGAAATACTGAACTGTCAGAATTTTAAACATAGGGCCTGTCGGAAATACTGAACTGTCAGAATTTTAAACACAGGGACTGTGGGAAATACTGAACTGTCAGTATTTTAAACACAGGGACTGGGGGAAATCCTGAACTGTCAGAATTTTAAACACAGGGACTGTGGGAAATACTGAACTGTCAGAATTTTAAACACAGGGACTGTGGGAAATACTGAACTACCAGAATTTTAAACACAGGGACTGTGGGAAATACTGAACTGTCAGAATTTTAAACACAGCGACTGTGGGAAATACTGAACTATCAGAATTTTAAACACAGGGACTGAGGGAAATCCTGAACTGTCAGAATTTTAGACACAGGGACTGTGGGAAATACTGAACTATCAGAATTTTAAACACAGGGACTGTGGGAAATACTGAACTGTCAGAATTTTAAACACAGGGACTGTGGGAAATACTGAACTGTCAGAATTTTAAACACAGGGACTGGGGGAAATACTGAACTGTCAGAATTTTAAACACAGGCCCTGGGGGGAAATACTGAACTGTCAGAATTTTAAACACAGGGCCTGTGGGAAATACTGAACTGTCAGAATTTTAAACACAGGGACTGGGGGAAATACTGAACTGTCAGAATTTTAAACACAGGCCCTGGGGGGAAATACTGAACTGTCAGAATTTTAAACAGAGGGCCTGTGGGAAATACTGAACTGTCAGAATTTTAAAGACAGGGACTGGGGGAAATACTGAACTGTCAGAATTTTAAACACAGGCCCTGGGGGGAAATCCTGAACTGTCAGAATTTTAAACACAGGGACTGTGGGAAATACTGAACTGTCAGAATTTTAAACACAGGCCCTGGGGGAAATACTGAACTGTCAGAATTTTAAACACAGGGCCTGTGGGAAATCCTGAACTGTCAGAATTTTAAACACAGGGCCTGTGGGAAATCCTGAACTGTCAGAATTTTAAACACAGGGCCTGTGGGAAATACTGAACTGTCAGAATTTTAAACACAGGGCCTGTGGGGAAATACTGAACTATCAGAATTTTAAACACAGGGACTGTGGGAAATACTGAACTGTCAGAATTTTAAACACAGGCCCTGGGGGGAAATCCTGAACTGTCAGAATTTTAAACACAGGGACTGTGGGAAATACTGAACTGTCAGAATTTTAAATACAGGGCCTGTGGGAAATACTGAACTGTCAGAATTTTAAACACAGGGCCTGTGGGAAATACTGAACTGTCAGAATTTTAAACACAGGGCCTGTGGGAAATCCTGAACTGTCAGAATTTTAAACACAGGGCCTGTGGGAAATCCTGAACTGTCAGAATTTTAAACACAGGGCCTGTGGGAAATACTGAACTGTCAGAATTTTAAACACAGGCCCTGGGGGGAAATCCTGAACTGTCAGAATTTTAAACACAGGGACTGTGGGAAATACTGAACTGTCAGAATTTTAAATACAGGGCCTGTGGGAAATACTGAACTGTCAGAATTTTAAACACAGGGCCTGTGGGAAATACTGAACTGTCAGAATTTTAAACACAAGGGCTTGGGGGAAATCCTGAACTGTCAGAAATTTAAACACAGGGCCTGTGGGAAATACTGAACTATCAGAATTTTAAACATAGGGCCTGGGGGAAATACTGAACTGTCAGAATTTTAAACACAGGGCCTGGGGGAAATACTGAACTGACAGAATTTTAAACACAGGGCCTGAGGGAAATCCTGAACTGTCAGAAATTTAAACATAGGGACTGGGGGAAATCCTGAACTGTCAGAAATTTAAACACAGGGACTGTGGGAAATACTGAACTGTCAGAATTTTAAACACAGGGCCTGTGGGAAATACTGAACTGTCACAAATTTAAACACAAGGCCTGGAGGAAATACTGAACTGTCAGAATTTTAAACACAGGGCCTGTGGGAAATACCGAACTGTCAGAATTTTAAACACAGGGCCTGGAGGGAAATACTGAACTATCAGAATTTTAAAAACAGGGCCTGGGGGAAATACTGAACTGTCACAAATTTAAACACAGGGCCTGTGGGAAATACTGAACTGTCACAAATTTAAACACAGGGCCTGTGGGAAATACTGAACTGTCAGAATTTTAAACACAGGGACTGGGGGAAATCCTGAACTGTCAGAAATTTAAACACAGGGACTGGAGGGAAATCCTGAACTGTCAGAATTTTAAACACAGGGACTGGGGGAAATCCTGAACTGTCAGAAATTTAAACACAGGGCCTGGGGGAAATACTGAACTGTCAGAATTTTAAACACAGGGACTGGGGGAAATCCTGAACTGTCAGAAATTTAAACACAGGGACTGGGGGAAATACTGAACTGTCAGAATTTTAAACACAGGGACTGTGGGAAATACTGAACTGTCAGAATTTTAAACACAAGGCCTGGGGGAAATACTGAACTATCAGAATTTTAAAAACAGGGCCTGGGGGAAATACTGAACTGTCACAAATTTAAACACAGGGCCTGTGGGAAATACTGAACTGTCACAAATTTAAACACAGGGCCTGTGGGAAATACTGAACTGTCAGAATTTTAAACACAGGGACTGGGGGAAATCCTGAACTGTCAGAAATTTAAACACAGGGACTGGAGGGAAATCCTGAACTGTCAGAATTTTAAACACAGGGACTGGGGGAAATCCTGAACTGTCAGAAATTTAAACACAGGGCCTGGGGGAAATACTGAACTGTCAGAATTTTAAACACAGGGACTGGGGGAAATCCTGAACTGTCAGAAATTTAAACACAGGGACTGGGGGAAATACTGAACTGTCAGAATTTTAAACACAGGGCCTGTGGGAAATACTTAACTGTCAGAATTTTAAACACAGGGACTGTGGGAAATACTGAACTGTCAGAATTTTAAACACAGGGACTGTGGGAAATACTGAACTGTCAGAATTTTAAACACAGGGCCTGTGGGAAATACTGAACTGTCAGAATTTTAAACACAGGGACTGTGGGAAATACTGAACTGTCAGAATTTTAAACACAGGGCCTGTGGGAAATACTGAACTGTCAGAATTTTAAACACAGGGACTGTGGGAAATACTGAACTGTCAGAATTTTAAACACAGGGCCTGTGGGAAATACTGAACTGTCAGAATTTTAAACACAGGGACTGTGGGAAATACTGAACTATCAGAATTTTAAACACAGGGCCTGGGGGAAATACTGAACTGTCAGAATTTTAAACATAGGGCCTGTGGGAAATACTGAACTGTCAGAATTTTAAACACAGGGACTGTGGGAAATACTGAACTGTCAGTATTTTAAACACAGGGACTGGGGGAAATCCTGAACTGTCAGAATTTTAAACACAGGGACTGTGGGAAATACTGAACTGTCAGAATTTTAAACACAGGGACTGTGGGAAATACTGAACTACCAGAATTTTAAACACAGGGACTGTGGGAAATACTGAACTGTCAGAATTTTAAACACAGCGACTGTGGGAAATACTGAACTATCAGAATTTTAAACACAGGGACTGTGGGAAATACTGAACTATCAGAATTTTAAACACAGGGACTGTGGGAAATCCTGAACTGTCAGAATTTTAGACACAGGGACTGTGGGAAATACTGAACTATCAGACTTTTAAACACAGGGCCTGGGGGAAATACTGAACTGTCAGAATTTTAAACACAGGGACTGTGGGAAATCCTGAACTGTCAGAATTTTAGACACAGGGACTGTGGGAAATACTGAACTATCAGAATTTTAAACACAGCGACTGTGGGAAATACTGAACTATCAGAATTTTAAACACAGGGACTGTGGGAAATCCTGAACTGTCAGAATTTTAGACACAGGGACTGTGGGAAATACTGAACTGTCAGAATTTTAAACACAGGGACTGTGGGAAATACTGAACTATCAGAATTTTAAACACAGGGCCTGGGGGAAATACTGAACTGTCAGAATTTTAAACATAGGGCCTGTGGGAAATACTGAACTGTCAGAATTTTAAACACAGGGACTGTGGGAAATACTGAACTGTCAGAATTTTAAACACAGGGACTGTGGGAAATACTGAACTGTCAGTATTTTAAACACAGGGACTGGGGGAAATCCTGAACTGTCAGAATTTTAAACACAGGGACTGTGGGAAATACTGAACTGTCAGAATTTTAAACACAGGGACTGTGGGAAATACTGAACTGTCAGTATTTTAAACACAGGGACTGGGGGAAATCCTGAACTGTCAGAATTTTAAACACAGGGACTGTGGGAAATACTGAACTGTCAGAATTTTAAACACAGGGACTGTGGGAAATACTGAACTGTCAGAATTTTAAACACAGGGCCTGTGGGAAATACTGAACTACCAGAATTTTAAACACAGGGACTGTGGGAAATACTGAACTGTCAGAATTTTAAACACAGCGACTGTGGGAAATACTGAACTATCAGAATTTTAAACACAGGGACTGTGGGAAATACTGAACTATCAGAATTTTAAACACAGGGCCTGGGGGGAAATACTGAACTGTCAGAATTTTAAACACAGGGCCTGGGGGGAAATACTGAACTGTCAGAATTTTAAACACATGGACTGTGGGAAATACTGAACTGTCAGAATTTTAAACACAGGGCCTGTGGGAAATACTGAACTGTCAGAATTTTAAACGCAGGGACTGTGGGGAAATACTGAACTGTCAGAATTTTAAACACAGGGACTGTGGGGAAATACTGAACTGTCAGAATTTTAAACACAGGGCCTGGGGGGAAATACTGAACTATCAGAATTTTAAACACAGGGCCTGGGGGGAAATCCTGAACTGTCAGAATTTTAAACGCAGGGACTGTGGGAAATACTGAACTGTCAGAATTTTAAACACAGGGACTGTGGGAAATACTAAACTGTCAGAATTTTAGACACAGGGACTGTGGGAAATACTGAACTATCAGAATTTTAAACACAGGGCCTGTGGGAAATACTGAACTATCAGAATTTTAAACACAGGGCCTGGGGGAAATCCTGAACTGTCAGAATTTTAGACACAGGGACTGTGGGAAATACTGAACTATCAGAATTTTAAACACAGCGACTGTGGGAAATACTGAACTATCAGAATTTTAAACACAGGGACTGTGGGAAATCCTGAACTGTCAGAATTTTAGACACAGGGACTGTGGGAAATACTGAACTATCAGAATTTTAAACACAGGGACTGTGGGAAATCCTGAACTGTCAGAATTTTAGACACAGGGACTGTGGGAAATACTGAACTATCAGAATTTTAAACACAGCGACTGTGGGAAATACTGAACTATCAGAATTTTAAACACAGGGACTGTGGGAAATCCTGAACTGTCAGAATTTTAGACACAGGGACTGTGGGAAATACTGAACTATCAGAATTTTAAACACAGGGCCTGGGGGAAATACTGAACTGTCAGAATTTTAAACATAGGGCCTGTGGGAAATACTGAACTGTCAGAATTTTAAACACAGGGACTGTGGGAAATACTGAACTGTCAGTATTTTAAACACAGGGACTGGGGGAAATCCTGAACTGTCAGAATTTTAAACACAGGGACTGTGGGAAATACTGAACTGTCAGAATTTTAAACACAGGGACTGTGGGAAATACTGAACTACCAGAATTTTAAACACAGGGACTGTGGGAAATACTGAACTGTCAGAATTTTAAACACAGCGACTGTGGGAAATACTGAACTATCAGAATTTTAAACACAGGGACTGTGGGAAATCCTGAACTGTCAGAATTTTAGACACAGGGACTGTGGGAAATACTGAACTATCAGAATTTTAAACACAGGGACTGTGGGAAATACTGAACTGTCAGAATTTTAAACACAGGGACTGTGGGAAATACTGAACTGTCAGAATTTTAAACACAGGGACTGGGGGAAATACTGAACTGTCAGAATTTTAAACACAGGCCCTGGGGGGAAATACTGAACTGTCAGAATTTTAAACACAGGGCCTGTGGGAAATACTGAACTGTCAGAATTTTAAACACAGGGACTGGGGGAAATACTGAACTGTCAGAATTTTAAACACAGGCCCTGGGGGGAAATACTGAACTGTCAGAATTTTAAAGACAGGGACTGGGGGAAATACTGAACTGTCAGAATTTTAAACACAGGCCCTGGGGGGAAATCCTGAACTGTCAGAATTTTAAACACAGGGACTGTGGGAAATACTGAACTGTCAGAATTTTAAACACAGGGCCTGTGGGAAATACTGAACTACCAGAATTTTAAACACAGGGACTGTGGGAAATACTGAACTGTCAGAATTTTAAACACAGCGACTGTGGGAAATACTGAACTATCAGAATTTTAAACACAGGGACTGTGGGAAATACTGAACTATCAGAATTTTAAACACAGGGCCTGGGGGGAAATACTGAACTGTCAGAATTTTAAACACAGGGCCTGGGGGGAAATACTGAACTGTCAGAATTTTAAACACATGGACTGTGGGAAATACTGAACTGTCAGAATTTTAAACACAGGGCCTGTGGGAAATACTGAACTGTCAGAATTTTAAACGCAGGGACTGTGGGGAAATACTGAACTGTCAGAATTTTAAACACAGGGACTGTGGGGAAATACTGAACTGTCAGAATTTTAAACACAGGGCCTGGGGGGAAATACTGAACTATCAGAATTTTAAACACAGGGCCTGGGGGGAAATCCTGAACTGTCAGAATTTTAAACGCAGGGACTGTGGGAAATACTGAACTGTCAGAATTTTAAACACAGGGACTGTGGGAAATACTAAACTGTCAGAATTTTAGACACAGGGACTGTGGGAAATACTGAACTATCAGAATTTTAAACACAGGGCCTGTGGGAAATACTGAACTATCAGAATTTTAAACACAGGGCCTGGGGGAAATCCTGAACTGTCAGAATTTTAGACACAGGGACTGTGGGAAATACTGAACTATCAGAATTTTAAACACAGCGACTGTGGGAAATACTGAACTATCAGAATTTTAAACACAGGGACTGTGGGAAATCCTGAACTGTCAGAATTTTAGACACAGGGACTGTGGGAAATACTGAACTATCAGAATTTTAAACACAGGGACTGTGGGAAATCCTGAACTGTCAGAATTTTAGACACAGGGACTGTGGGAAATACTGAACTATCAGAATTTTAAACACAGCGACTGTGGGAAATACTGAACTATCAGAATTTTAAACACAGGGACTGTGGGAAATCCTGAACTGTCAGAATTTTAGACACAGGGACTGTGGGAAATACTGAACTATCAGAATTTTAAACACAGGGCCTGGGGGAAATACTGAACTGTCAGAATTTTAAACATAGGGCCTGTGGGAAATACTGAACTGTCAGAATTTTAAACACAGGGACTGTGGGAAATACTGAACTGTCAGTATTTTAAACACAGGGACTGGGGGAAATCCTGAACTGTCAGAATTTTAAACACAGGGACTGTGGGAAATACTGAACTGTCAGAATTTTAAACACAGGGACTGTGGGAAATACTGAACTACCAGAATTTTAAACACAGGGACTGTGGGAAATACTGAACTGTCAGAATTTTAAACACAGCGACTGTGGGAAATACTGAACTATCAGAATTTTAAACACAGGGACTGTGGGAAATCCTGAACTGTCAGAATTTTAGACACAGGGACTGTGGGAAATACTGAACTATCAGAATTTTAAACACAGGGACTGTGGGAAATACTGAACTGTCAGAATTTTAAACACAGGGACTGTGGGAAATACTGAACTGTCAGAATTTTAAACACAGGGACTGGGGGAAATACTGAACTGTCAGAATTTTAAACACAGGCCCTGGGGGGAAATACTGAACTGTCAGAATTTTAAACACAGGGCCTGTGGGAAATACTGAACTGTCAGAATTTTAAACACAGGGACTGGGGGAAATACTGAACTGTCAGAATTTTAAACACAGGCCCTGGGGGGAAATACTGAACTGTCAGAATTTTAAAGACAGGGACTGGGGGAAATACTGAACTGTCAGAATTTTAAACACAGGCCCTGGGGGGAAATCCTGAACTGTCAGAATTTTAAACACAGGGACTGTGGGAAATACTGAACTGTCAGAATTTTAAACACAGGCCCTGGGGGAAATACTGAACTGTCAGAATTTTAAACACAGGGCCTGTGGGAAATCCTGAACTGTCAGAATTTTAAACACAGGGCCTGTGGGAAATACTGAACTGTCAGAATTTTAAACACAGGGCCTGTGGGAAATACTGAACTGTCAGAATTTTAAACACAGGGCCTGAGGGAAATCCTGAACTGTCAGAATTTTAAACACAGTGCCTGTGGGGAAATACTGAACTATCAGAATTTTAAACACAGGGACTGTGGGAAATACTGAACTGTCAGAATTTTAAACACAGGCCCTGGGGGGAAATCCTGAACTGTCAGAATTTTAAACACAGGGACTGTGGGAAATACTGAACTGTCAGAATTTTAAATACAGGGCCTGTGGGAAATACTGAACTGTCAGAATTTTAAACACAGGGCCTGTGGGAAATACTGAACTGTCAGAATTTTAAACACAGGGCCTGTGGGAAATCCTGAACTGTCAGAATTTTAAACACAGGGCCTGTGGGAAATCCTGAACTGTCAGAATTTTAAACACAGGGCCTGTGGGAAATACTGAACTGTCAGAATTTTAAACACAGGCCC
This sequence comes from Heterodontus francisci, assembly GCF_036365525.1. Taxonomy (NCBI): domain Eukaryota; kingdom Metazoa; phylum Chordata; class Chondrichthyes; order Heterodontiformes; family Heterodontidae; genus Heterodontus; species Heterodontus francisci. Next base: position 1,634,769 of record NW_027141083.1, read on the forward strand.
TGGGGGGAAATCCTGAACTGTCAGAATTTTAAACACAGGGACTGTGGGAAATACTGAACTGTCAGAATTTTAAATACAGGGCCTGTGGGAAATACTGAACTGTCAGAATTTTAAACACAGGGCCTGTGGGAAATACTGAACTGTCAGAATTTTAAACACAAGGGCTTGGGGGAAATCCTGAACTGTCAGAAATTTAAACACAGGGCCTGTGGGAAATACTGAACTATCAGAATTTTAAACATAGGGCCTGGGGGAAATACTGAACTGTCAGAATTTTAAACACAGGGCCTGGGGGAAATACTGAACTGACAGAATTTTAAACACAGGGCCTGAGGGAAATCCTGAACTGTCAGAAATTTAAACATAGGGACTGGGGGAAATCCTGAACTGTCAGAAATTTAAACACAGGGACTGTGGGAAATACTGAACTGTCAGAATTTTAAACACAGGGCCTGTGGGAAATACTGAACTGTCACAAATTTAAACACAAGGCCTGGAGGAAATACTGAACTGTCAGAATTTTAAACACAGGGCCTGTGGGAAATACCGAACTGTCAGAATTTTAAACACAGGGCCTGGAGGGAAATACTGAACTATCAGAATTTTAAAAACAGGGCTTGGGTGAAATACTGAAATGTCACAAATTTAAACACAGGGCCTGTGGGAAATACTGAACTGTCACAAATTTAAACACAGGGCCTGTGGGAAATACTGAACTGTCAGAATTTTAAACACAGGGACTGGGGGAAATCCTGAACTGTCAGAAATTTAAACACAGGGACTGGAGGGAAATCCTGAACTGTCAGAATTTTAAACACAGGGACTGGGGGAAATCCTGAACTGTCAGAAATTTAAACACAGGGCCTGGGGGAAATACTGAACTGTCAGAATTTTAAACACAGGGACTGGGGGAAATCCTGAACTGTCAGAAATTTAAACACAGGGACTGGGGGAAATACTGAACTGTCAGAATTTTAAACACAGGGACTGTGGGAAATACTGAACTGTCAGAATTTTAAACACAGGGCCTGTGGGAAATACTTAACTGTCAGAATTTTAAACACAGGGACTGTGGGAAATACTGAACTGTCAGAATTTTAAACACAGGGACTGTGGGAAATACTGAACTGTCAGAATTTTAAACACAGGGCCTGTGGGAAATACTGAACTGTCAGAATTTTAAACACAGGGACTGTGGGAAATACTGAACTGTCAGAATTTTAAACACAGGGCCTGTGGGAAATACTGAACTGTCAGAATTTTAAACACAGGGACTGTGGGAAATACTGAACTGTCAGAATTTTAAACACAGGGCCTGTGGGAAATACTGAACTGTCAGAATTTTAAACACAGGGACTGTGGGAAATACTGAACTATCAGAATTTTAAACACAGGGCCTGGGGGAAATACTGAACTGTCAGAATTTTAAACATAGGGCCTGTGGGAAATACTGAACTGTCAGAATTTTAAACACAGGGACTGTGGGAAATACTGAACTGTCAGTATTTTAAACACAGGGACTGGGGGAAATCCTGAACTGTCAGAATTTTAAACACAGGGACTGTGGGAAATACTGAACTGTCAGAATTTTAAACACAGGGACTGTGGGAAATACTGAACTACCAGAATTTTAAACACAGGGACTGTGGGAAATACTGAACTGTCAGAATTTTAAACACAGCGACTGTGGGAAATACTGAACTATCAGAATTTTAAACACAGGGACTGTGGGAAATACTGAACTGTCAGAATTTTAAACACAGCGACTGTGGGAAATACTGAACTATCAGAATTTTAAACACAGGGACTGTGGGAAATACTGAACTACCAGAATTTTAAACACAGGGACTGTGGGAAATACTGAACTGTCAGAATTTTAAACACAGCGACTGTGGGAAATACTGAACTATCAGAATTTTAAACACAGGGACTGTGGGAAATACTGAACTGTCAGAATTTTAAACACAGCGACTGTGGGAAATACTGAACTATCAGAATTTTAAACACAGGGACTGTGGGAAATCCTGAACTGTCAGAATTTTAGACACAGGGACTGTGGGAAATACTGAACTATCAGAATTTTAAACACAGGGCCTGGGGGAAATACTGAACTGTCAGAATTTTAAACACAGGGACTGTGGGAAATCCTGAACTGTCAGAATTTTAGACACAGGGACTGTGGGAAATACTGAACTATCAGAATTTTAAACACAGCGACTGTGGGAAATACTGAACTATCAGAATTTTAAACACAGGGACTGTGGGAAATCCTGAACTGTCAGAATTTTAGACACAGGGACTGTGGGAAATACTGAACTGTCAGAATTTTAAACACAGGGACTGTGGGAAATACTGAACTATCAGAATTTTAAACACAGGGCCTGGGGGAAATACTGAACTGTCAGAATTTTAAACATAGGGCCTGTGGGAAATACTGAACTGTCAGAATTTTAAACACAGGGACTGTGGGAAATACTGAACTGTCAGAATTTTAAACACAGGGACTGTGGGAAATACTGAACTGTCAGTATTTTAAACACAGGGACTGGGGGAAATCCTGAACTGTCAGAATTTTAAACACAGGGACTGTGGGAAATACTGAACTGTCAGAATTTTAAACACAGGGACTGTGGGAAATACTGAACTGTCAGTATTTTAAACACAGGGACTGGGGGAAATCCTGAACTGTCAGAATTTTAAACACAGGGACTGTGGGAAATACTGAACTGTCAGAATTTTAAACACAGGGACTGTGGGAAATACTGAACTGTCAGAATTTTAAACACAGGGACTGTGGGAAATACTGAACTGTCAGAATTTTAAACAGAGGGCCTGTGGGAAATACTGAACTATCAGAATTTTAAACACATGGGCCTGTGGGAAATACTGAACTGTCAGTATTTTAAACAGAGGGCCTGTGGGAAATACTGAACTGTCAGAATTTTAAACACAGGGCCTGTGGGAAATACTGAACTATCAGAATTTTAAACACAGGGCCTGTGGGAAATACTGAACTGTCAGAATTTTAAACACAGGGACTGTGGGAAATACTGAACTGTCAGAATTTTAAACACAGGGCCTGTGGGAAATACTGAACTATCAGAATTTTAAACACAGGGACTGTGGGAAATACTGAACTGTCAGAATTTTAAACACAGGGACTGTGGGAAATACTGAACTGTCAGAATTTTAAACACAGGGACTGTGGGAAATACTGAACTGTCAGAATTTTAAACACAGGGCCTGTGGGAAATACTGAACTGTCAGAATTTTAAACACAGGGCCTGTGGGAAATACTGAACTGTCAGAATTTTAAACACAGGGCCTGTGGGAAATACTGAACTGACAGAATTTTAAGCACAGGGCCTGTGGGAAATACTGAACTGTCAGAATTTTAAACGCAGGGACTGTGGGGAAATACTGAACTGTCAGAATTTTAAACACAGGGACTGTGGGGAAATACTGAACTATCAGAATTTTAAACACAGGGCCTGTGGGAAATACTGAACTGTCAGAATTTTAAACACAGGGACTGTGGGAAATACTGAACTGTCAGAATTTTAAACACAGGGACTGTGGGAAATACTGAACTGTCAGAATTTTAAACACAGGGCCTGTGGGAAATACTGAACTATCAGAATTTTAAACACAGGGACTGTGGGAAATACTGAACTGTCAGAATTTTAAACGCAGGGACTGTGGGAAATACTGAACTGTCAGAATTTTAAACACAGGGACTGTGGGAAATACTGAACTGTCAGTATTTTAAACAGAGGGCCTGTGGGAAATACTGAACTGTCAGAATTTTAAACACAGGGCCTGTGGGAAATACTGAACTGTCAGAATTTTAAACACAGGGCCTGTGGGAAATACTGAACTATCAGAATTTTAAACACAGGGCCTGTGGGAAATACTGAACTGTCAGAATTTTAAACACAGGGACTGTGGGAAATACTGAACTGTCAGAATTTTAAACACAGGGACTGTGGGAAATACTGAACTGTCAGAATTTTAAACACAGGGACTGTGGGAAATACTGAACTGTCAGAATTTTAAACACAGGGACTGTGGGAAATACTGAACTGTCAGAATTTTAAACACAGGGACTGTGGGAAATACTGAACTGTCAGAATTTTAAACACAGGGCCTGTGGGAAATACTGAACTGTCAGAATTTTAAACACAGGGCCTGTGGGAAATACTGAACTGTCAGAATTTTAAACACAGGGCCTGTGGGAAATACTGAACTGACAGAATTTTAAGCACAGGGCCTGTGGGAAATACTGAACTGTCAGAATTTTAAACGCAGGGACTGTGGGGAAATACTGAACTGTCAGAATTTTAAACACAGGGACTGTGGGGAAATACTGAACTATCAGAATTTTAAACACAGGGCCTGTGGGAAATACTGAACTGTCAGAATTTTAAACACAGGGACTGTGGGAAATACTGAACTGTCAGTATTTTAAACAGAGGGCCTGTGGGAAATACTGAACTATCAGAATTTTAAACACATGGGCCTGTGGGAAATACCTGAACTGTCAGAATTTTAAACACAGGGCCTGGGGGGAAATACTGAACTGTCAGAATTTTAAACACATGGGCCTGTGGGAAATACCTGAACTGTCAGTATTTTAAACAGAGGGCCTGTGGGAAATACTGAACTGTCAGAATTTTAAACACATGGGCCTGTGGGAAATACTGAACTATCAGAATTTTAAACACAGGGCCTGTGGGAAATACTGAACTGTCAGAATTTTAAACACAGGGACTGTGGGAAATACTGAACTGTCAGAATTTTAAACACAGGGCCTGTGGGAAATACTGAACTATCAGAATTTTAAACACAGGGACTGTGGGAAATACTGAACTGTCAGAATTTTAAACACAGGGACTGTGGGAAATACTGAACTGTCAGAATTTTAAACACAGGGCCTGTGGGAAATACTGAACTGTCAGAATTTTAAACATAGGGACTGTGGGAAATACTGAACTGACAGAATTTTAAGCACAGGGCCTGTGGGAAATACTGAACTGTCAGAATTTTAAACACAGGGCCTGGGGGAAATACTGAACTGTCAGAATTTTAAACACAGGGACTGTGGGAAATACTGAACTGTCAGAATTTTAAACACAGGGCCTGGGGGGAAATACTGAACTGTCAGAATTTTAAACACAGGGACTGTGGGAAATACTGAACTGTCAGAATTTTAAACACAGGGACTGGGGGAAATCCTGAACTGTCAGAATTTTAAACACAGGGCCTGTGGGAAATACTGAACTGTCAGTATTTTAAACACAGGGACTGTGGGAAATACTGAACTATCAGAATTATAAACTCTGGGCCTGTGGGAAATACTGAACTGTCAGAATTTTAAACACAGGGACTGTGGGAAATACTGAACTGTCAGAATTTTAAACACAGGGACTGTGGGAAATACTGAACTGTCAGAATTTTAAACATAGGGCCTGTGGGAAATACTGAACTGTCAGAATTTTAAACACAGGGACTGTGGGAAATACTGAACTGTCAGAATTTTAAACACAGGGACTGGGGGAAATCCTGAACTGTCAGAATTTTAAACACAGGGCCTGTGGGAAATACTGAACTGTCAGTATTTTAAACACAGGGACTGTGGGAAATACTGAACTATCAGAATTTTAAACACAGGGCCTGTGGGAAATACTGAACTGTCAGAATTTTAAACACAGGGCCTGGGGGGAAATACTGAACTGTCAGAATTTTAAACACAGGGACTGTGGGAAATACTGAACTGTCAGAATTTTAAACACAGGGCCTGTGGGAAATACTGAACTGTCAGAATTTTAAACACAGGGACTGTGGGAAATACTGAACTGTCAGAATTTTAAACACAGGGACTGTGGGAAATACTGAACTGTCAGAATTTTAAACACAGGGACTGGGGGAAATACTGAACTGTCAGAATTTTAAACACAGGGCCTGGGGGAAATACTGAACTGTCAGAATTTTAAACATAGGGCCTGGGGGAAATCCTGAACTGTCAGAATTTTAAACACAGGGCCTGTGGGAAATACTGAACTGTCAGTATTTTAAACACAGGGACTGTGGGAAATACTGAACTATCAGAATTTTAAACACAGGGCCTGTGGGAAATACTGAACTGTCAGAATTTTAAACACAGGGCCTGGGGGGAAATACTGAACTGTCAGAATTTTAAACACAGGGACTGTGGGAAATACTGAACTGTCAGAATTTTAAACACAGGGCCTGTGGGAAATACTGAACTGTCAGAATTTTAAACACAGGGACTGTGGGAAATACTGAACTGTCAGAATTTTAAACACAGGGACTGTGGGAAATACTGAACTGTCAGAATTTTAAACACAGGGACTGGGGGAAATACTGAACTGTCAGAATTTTAAACACAGGGACTGTGGGAAATACTGAACTGTCAGTATTTTAAACACAGGGACTGTGGGAAATACTGAACTGTCAGAATTTTAAACACAGGGCCTGGGGGGAATTACTGAACTGTCAGAATTTTAAACACAGGGACTGTGGGAAATACTGAACTGTCAGAATTTTAAACACAGGGCCTGTGGGAAATACTGAACTGTCAGAATTTTAAACACAGGGACTGTGGGAAATACTGAACTGTCAGAATTTTAAACACAGGGACTGTGGGAAATACTGAACTGTCAGAATTTTAAACACAGGGACTGGGGGAAATACTGAACTGTCAGAATTTTAAACACAGGGCCTGGGGGAAATACTGAACTGTCAGTATTTTAAACACAGGGACTGGGGGAAATCCTGAACTGTCAGAATTTTAAACACAGGGCCTGTGGGAAATACTGAACTGTCAGAATTTTAAACACAGGGCCTGGGGGAAATACTGAACTGTCAGAATTTTAAACACAGGGCCTGGAGGAAATACTGAACTGACAGAATTTTAAGCACAGGGCCTGTGGGAACTACTGAACTGTCAGTATTTTAAACACAGGGACTGGGGGAAATCCTGAACTGTCAGAATTTTAAACACAGGGCCTGTGGGAAATACTGAACTGTCAGAATTTTAAACACAGGGACTGTGGGAAATACTGAACTGTCAGTATTTTAAACACAGGGACTGGGGGAAATCCTGAACTGTCAGAATTTTAAACACAGGGCCTGTGGGAAATACTGAACTGTCAGAATTATAAACACAGGGCCTGGGTGAAATACTGAACTGTCAGAATTTTAAACACAGGGCCTGGGTGAAATACTGAACTGTCAGAATTTTAAACACAGGGACTGTGGGAAATACTGAACTGTCAGAATTTTAAACACAGGGACTGTGGGAAATACTGAACTGTCAGAATTTTAAACACAGGGCCTGGGGGAAATACTGAACTGTCAGAATTTTAAACACAGGGCCTGTGGGAAATACTGAACTGTCAGTATTTTAAACACAGGGACTGGGGGAAATCCTGAACTGTCAGAATTTTAAACACAGGGCCTGTGGGAAATACTGAACTGTCAGAATTTTAAACACAGGGCCTGGGGGAAATACTGAACTGTCAGTATTTTAAACACAGGGACTGGGGGAAATACTGAACTGTCAGAATTTTAAACACAGGGCCTGTGGGAAATACTGAACTGTCAGAATTTTAAACACAGGGACTGTGGGAAATACTGAACTGTCAGAATTTTAAACACAGGGCCTGGGGGAAATACTGAACTGTCAGAATTTTAAACACAGGGACTGTGGGAAATACTGAACTGTCAGAATTTTAAACACAGGGCCTGGGGGGAAATACTGAACTGTCAGAATTTTAAACACAGGGACTGTGGGAAATACTGAACTGTCAGAATTTTAAACACAGGGACTGTGGGAAATACTGAACTGTCAGAATTTTAAACACAGGGCCTGTGGGAAATCCTGAACTGTCAGAATTTTAAACACAGGGCCTGTGGGGAAATACTGAACTGTCAGAATTTTAAACACAGGGCCTGTGGGGAAATCCTGAACTGTCAGAATTTTAAAGACAGACCCTGTGGGAAAATCCTGAACTGTCAGAAATTTAAACACAAGGACTGTGGGAAATACTGAACTGTCAGAATTTTAAACACAGGGACTGTGGGAAATACTGAACTGTCAGAATTTTAAACACAGGGACTGTGGGAAATACTGAACTGTCAGAATTTTAAACACAGGGACTGTGGGAAATACTGAACTGTCAGAATTTTAAACACAGGCCCTGGGGGGAAATACTGAACTGTCAGAATTTTAAACACAGGCCCTGGGGGGAAATACTGAACTGTCAGAATTTTAAACAGAGGGCCTGTGGGAAATACTGAACTGTCAGAATTTTAAACACAGGGACTGTGGGAAATACTGAACTGTCAGAATTTTAAACACAGGCCCTGGGGGGAAATCCTGAACTGTCAGAATTTTAAACACAGGGCCTGTGGGAAATCCTGAACTGTCAGAATTTTAAACACAGGGCCTGTGGGAAATACTGAACTGTCAGAATTTTAAACACAGGGACTGTGGGAAATACTGAACTGTCAGAATTTTAAACACAGGGCCTGTGGGAAATACTGAACTGTCAGAATTTTAAACACAGGGCCTGTGGGAAATACTGAACTGTCAGAATTTTAAACACAAGGGCTTGGGGGAAATCCTGAACTGTCAGAAATTTAAACACAGGGCCTGTGGGAAATACTGAACTATCAGAATTTTAAACATAGGGCCTGGGGGAAATACTGAACTGTCAGAATTTTAAACACAGGGCCTGGAGGGAAATACTGAAATGTCACAAATTTAAACACAGGGCCTGTGGGAAATACTGAACTGTCACAAATTTAAACACAGGGCCTGTGGGAAATACTGAACTGTCAGAATTTTAAACACAGGGACTGGGGGAAATCCTGAACTGTCAGAAATTTAAACACAGGGACTGGAGGGAAATACTGAACTGTCAGAATTTTAAACACAGGGCCTGGAGGGAAATACTGAAATGTCACAAATTTAAACACAGGGCCTGGGGGAAATACTGAACTGTCAGAATTTTAAACACAGGGCCTGGAGGGAAATACTGAAATGTCACAAATTTAAACACAGGGCCTGTGGGAAATACTGAACTGTCACAAATTTAAACACAGGGCCTGTGGGAAATACTGAACTGTCAGAATTTTAAACACAGGGACTGGGGGAAATCCTGAACTGTCAGAAATTTAAACACAGGGACTGGAGGGAAATACTGAACTGTCAGAATTTTAAACACAGGGACTGGAGGGAAATCCTGAACTGTCAGAATTTTAAACACAGGGACTGGGGGAAATCCTGAACTGTCAGAAATTTAAACACAGGGCCTGGGGGAAATACTGAACTATCAGAATTTTAAACACAGGGCCTGGGGGGAAATACTGAACTGTCAGAATTTTAAACACAGGGCCTGTGGGAAATACTGAACTGACAGAATTTTAAACACAGGGACTGTGGGAAATACTGAACTGTCAGAATTTTAAACACAGGGCCTGTGGGAAATACTGAACTGTCAGAATTTTAAACACAGGGACTGTGGGAAATACTGAACTGTCAGAATTTTAAACACAGGGCCTGTGGGAAATACTGAACTGTCAGAATTTTAAACACAGGGCCTGTGGGAAATACTGAACTGTCAGAATTTTAAACACAGGGACTGTGGGAAATACTGAACTGTCAGAATTTTAAACACAGGGCCTGTGGGAAATACTGAACTGTCAGAATTTTAAACACAGGGCCTGTGGGAAATCCTGAACTGTCAGAATTTTAAACACAGGGCCTGTGGGAAATACTGAACTGTCAGAATTTTAAACACAGGGCCTGTGGGAAATCCTGAACTGACAGAATTTTAAACACAGGGCCTGGGGGAAATACTGAACTGTCAGAATTTTAAACACAGGGACTGTGGGAAATACTGAACTGTCAGAATTTTAAACACAGGGACTGTGGGAAATACTGAACTGTCAGAATTTTAAACACAGGGCCTGTGGGAAATACTGAACTGTCAGAATTTTAAACACAGGGCCTGTGGGAAATACTGAACTGTCAGAATTTTAAACACAGGGACTGTGGGAAATACTGAACTGTCAGAATTTTAAACAGAGGGCCTGTGGGAAATACTGAACTGTCAGAATTTTAAACACAGGGACTGTGGGAAATACTGAACTGTCAGAATTTTAAACACAGGGCCTGGGGGAAATACTGAACTGTCAGAATTTTAAACATAGGGCCTGTGGGAAATACTGAACTGTCAGAATTTTAAACACAGGGACTGTGGGAAATACTGAACTGTCAGAATTTTAAACACAGGGCCTGTGGGAAATACTGAACTGTCAGAATTTTAAACACAGGGACTGTGGGAAATACTGAACTATCAGAATTTTAAACACAGGGACTGTGGGAAATACTGAACTGTCAGAATTTTAAACACAGCGACTGTGGGAAATACTGAACTATCAGAATTTTAAACACAGGGACTGTGGGAAATACTGAACTATCAGAATTTTAAACACAGGGACTGTGGGAAATCCTGAACTGTCAGAATTTTAGACACAGGGACTGTGGGAAATACTGAACTATCAGAATTTTAAACAGAGGGACTGTGGGAAATACTGAACTGTCAGAATTTTAAACACAGCGACTGTGGGAAATACTGAACTATCAGAATTTTAAACACAGGGACTGTGGGAAATACTGAACTGTCAGAATTTTAAACACAGGGACTGTGGGAAATCCTGAACTGTCAGAATTTTAGACACAGGGACTGTGGGAAATACTGAACTGTCAGAATTTAAAACACAGGGCCTGTGGGAAATACTGAACTGTCAGAATTTAAAACACAGGGCCTGTGGGAAATACTGAACTATCAGAATTTTAAACACAGGGCCTGGGGGAAATCCTGAACTATCAGAATTTTAAACACAGGGCCTGGGGGAAATACTGAACTGTCAGAATTTTAAACACAGGGACTGTGGGAAATACTGAACTATCAGAATTTTAAACACAGGGCCTGGGGGAAATCCTGAACTGTCAGAATTTTAGACACAGGGACTGTGGGAAATACTGAACTATCAGAATTTTAAACACAGGGACTGTGGGAAATCCTGAACTGTCAGAATTTTAGACACAGGGACTGTGGGAAATACTGAACTATCAGAATTTTAAACACAGGGCCTGGGGGAAATACTGAACTGTCAGAATTTTAAACATAGGGCCTGTGGGAAATACTGAACTGTCAGAATTTTAAACACAGGGACTGTGGGAAATACTGAACTGTCAGTATTTTAAACACAGGGACTGGGGGAAATCCTGAACTGTCAGAATTTTAAACACAGGGACTGTGGGAAATACTGAACTGTCAGAATTTTAAACACAGGGACTGTGGGAAATACTGAACTACCAGAATTTTAAACACAGGGACTGTGGGAAATACTGAACTGTCAGAATTTTAAACACAGCGACTGTGGGAAATACTGAACTATCAGAATTTTAAACACAGGGACTGTGGGAAATCCTGAACTGTCAGAATTTTAGACACAGGGACTGTGGGAAATACTGAACTATCAGAATTTTAAACACAGGGACTGTGGGAAATACTGAACTGTCAGAATTTTAAACACAGGGCCTGGGGGGAAATACTGAACTGTCAGAATTTTAAACACAGGGCCTGTGGGAAATACTGAACTGTCAGAATTTTAAACACAGGGCCTGTGGGAAATACTGAACTGTCAGAATTTTAAACGCAGGGACTGTGGGGAAATACTGAACTGTCAGAATTTTAAACACAGGGACTGTGGGGAAATACTGAACTATCAGAATTTTAAACACAGGGCCTGGGGGAAATCCTGAACTGTCAGAATTTTAAACACAGGGACTGTGGGAAATACTGAACTGTCAGAATTTTAAACACAGGGACTGTGGGAAATACTGAACTATCAGAATTTTAAACACAGGGACTGTGGGAAATACTGAACTGTCAGTATTTTAAACAGAGGGCCTGTGGGAAATACTGAACTATCAGAATTTTAAACACATGGGCCTGTGGGAAATACTGAACTGTCAGTATTTTAAACAGAGGGCCTGTGGGAAATACTGAACTATCAGAATTTTAAACACAGGGACTGTGGGAAATACTGAACTGTCAGAATTTTAAACACAGGGCCTGTGGGAAATACTGAACTGTCAGAATTTTAAACACAGGGCCTGTGGGAAATACTGAACTGTCAGAATTTTAAACACAGGGACTGTGGGAAATACTGAACTGTCAGAATTTTAAACACAGGGCCTGTGGGAAATACTGAACTGTCAGAATTTTAAACACAGGGCCTGTGGGAAATCCTGAACTGTCAGAATTTTAAACACAGGGCCTGTGGGAAATACTGAACTGTCAGAATTTTAAACACAGGGCCTGTGGGAAATCCTGAACTGACAGAATTTTAAACACAGGGCCTGGGGGAAATACTGAACTGTCAGAATTTTAAACACAGGGACTGTGGGAAATACTGAACTCTCAGAATTTTAAACACAGGGACTGTGGGAAATACTGAATTGTCAGAATTTTAAACACAGGGCCTGTGGGAAATACTGAACTGTCAGAATTTTAAACACAGGGCCTGTGGGAAATACTGAACTGTCAGAATTTTAAACACAGGGACTGTGGGAAATACTGAACTGTCAGAATTTTAAACACAGGGCCTGTGGGAAATACTGAACTGTCAGAATTTTAAACACAGGGACTGTGGGAAATACTGAACTGTCAGAATTTTAAACACAGGGCCTGGGGGAAATACTGAACTGTCAGAATTTTAAACATAGGGCCTGTGGGAAATACTGAACTGTCAGAATTTTAAACACAGGGACTGTGGGAAATACTGAACTGTCAGAATTTTAAACACAGGGCCTGTGGGAAATACTGAACTGTCAGAATTTTAAACACAGGGACTGTGGGAAATACTGAACTATCAGAATTTTAAACACAGGGCCTGTGGGAAATACTGAACTGTCAGAATTTTAAACACAGGGACTGTGGGAAATACTGAACTGTCAGAATTTTAAACACAGCGACTGTGGGAAATACTGAACTATCAGAATTTTAAACACAGGGACTGTGGGAAATACTGAACTATCAGAATTTTAAACACAGGGACTGTGGGAAATCCTGAACTGTCAGAATTTTAGACACAGGGACTGTGGGAAATACTGAACTATCAGAATTTTAAACAGAGGGACTGTGGGAAATACTGAACTGTCAGAATTTTAAACACAGCGACTGTGGGAAATACTGAACTATCAGAATTTTAAACACAGGGACTGTGGGAAATACTGAACTGTCAGAATTTTAAACACAGGGACTGTGGGAAATCCTGAACTGTCAGAATTTTAGACACAGGGACTGTGGGAAATACTGAACTATCAGAATTTTAAACACAGGGCCTGGGGGAAATACTGAACTGTCAGAATTTTAAACACAGGGACTGTGGGAAATACTGAACTATCAGAATTTTAAACACAGGGCCTGGGGGAAATCCTGAACTGTCAGAATTTTAGACACAGGGACTGTGGGAAATACTGAACTATCAGAATTTTAAACACAGGGACTGTGGGAAATCCTGAACTGTCAGAATTTTAGACACAGGGACTGTGGGAAATACTGAACTATCAGAATTTTAAACACAGGGCCTGGGGGAAATACTGAACTGTCAGAATTTTAAACATAGGGCCTGTGGGAAATACTGAACTGTCAGAATTTTAAACACAGGGACTGTGGGAAATACTGAACTGTCAGTATTTTAAACACAGGGACTGGGGGAAATCCTGAACTGTCAGAATTTTAAACACAGGGACTGTGGGAAATACTGAACTGTCAGAATTTTAAACACAGGGACTGTGGGAAATACTGAACTACCAGAATTTTAAACACAGGGACTGTGGGAAATACTGAACTGTCAGAATTTTAAACACAGCGACTGTGGGAAATACTGAACTATCAGAATTTTAAACACAGGGACTGTGGGAAATCCTGAACTGTCAGAATTTTAGACACAGGGACTGTGGGAAATACTGAACTATCAGAATTTTAAACACAGGGACTGTGGGAAATACTGAACTGTCAGAATTTTAAACACAGGGCCTGGGGGGAAATACTGAACTGTCAGAATTTTAAACACAGGGCCTGTGGGAAATACTGAACTGTCAGAATTTTAAACACAGGGCCTGTGGGAAATACTGAACTGTCAGAATTTTAAACGCAGGGACTGTGGGGAAATACTGAACTGTCAGAATTTTAAACACAGGGACTGTGGGGAAATACTGAACTATCAGAATTTTAAACACAGGGCCTGGGGGAAATCCTGAACTGTCAGAATTTTAAACACAGGGACTGTGGGAAATACTGAACTGTCAGAATTTTAAACACAGGGACTGTGGGAAATACTGAACTATCAGAATTTTAAACACAGGGACTGTGGGAAATACTGAACTGTCAGTATTTTAAACAGAGGGCCTGTGGGAAATACTGAACTATCAGAATTTTAAACACATGGGCCTGTGGGAAATACTGAACTGTCAGTATTTTAAACAGAGGGCCTGTGGGAAATACTGAACTATCAGAATTTTAAACACAGGGCCTGTGGGAAATCCTGAACTGTCAGAATTTTAAGCACAGGGCCTGTGGGAAATACTGAACTGTCAGAATTTTAAACACAGTGCCTGTGGGAAATACTGAACTGTCAGAATTTTAAACACAGTGCCTGTGGGAAATACTGAACTGTCAGAATTTTAAGCACAGGGCCTGTGGGAAATACTGAACTGTCATTATTTTAAACACAGGGACTGTGGGAAATACTGAACTATCAGAATTTTAAACACAGGGCCTGTGGGAAATACTGAACTGTCAGTATTTTAAACAGAGGGCCTGTGGGAAATACTGAACTATCAGAATTTTAAACACAGGGCCTGTGGGAAATACTGAACTGTCAGAATTTTAAGCACAGGGCCTGTGGGAAATACTGAACTGTCAGTATTTTAAACACAGGGACTGTGGGAAATACTGAACTGTCAGAATTTTAAACACAGGGCCTGGGGGGAAATACTGAACTGTCAGAATTTTAAACACAGGGACTGTGGGAAATACTGAACTGTCAGAATTTTAAACACAGGGCCTGGGGGGAAATACTGAACTGACAGAATTTTAAACATAGGGCCTGTGGGAAATACTGAACTGTCAGAATTTTAAACACAGGGACTGTGGGAAATACTGAACTGTCAGAATTTTAAACACAGGGCCTGGGGGGAAATACTGAACTGTCAGAATTTTAAACACAGGGACTGTGGGAAATACTGAACTGTCAGAATTTTAAACACAGGGCCTGGGGGGAAATACTGAACTGACAGAATTTTAAACATAGGGCCTGTGGGAAATACTGAACTGTCAGAATTTTAAACACAGGGCCTGGGGGAAATACTGAACTGTCAGTATTTTAAACACAGGGACTGGGGGAAATACTGAACTGTCAGAATTTTAAACACAGGGCCTGTGGGAAATACTGAACTGTCAGAATTTTAAACACAGGGACTGTGGGAAATACTGAACTGTCAGAATTTTAAACACAGGGCCTGGGGGAAATACTGAACTGTCAGAATTTTAAACACAGGGACTGTGGGAAATACTGAACTGTCAGAATTTTAAACACAGGGCCTGGGGGGAAATACTGAACTGTCAGAATTTTAAACACAGGGACTGTGGGAAATACTGAACTGTCAGAATTTTAAACACAGGGACTGGGGAAAATACTGAACTGTCAGAATTTTAAACACAGGGCCTGTGGGAAATCCTGAACTGTCAGAATTTTAAACACAGGGCCTGTGGGAAATCCTGAACTGTCAGAATTTTAAACACAGGGCCTGTGGGGAAATACTGAACTGTCAGAATTTTAAACACAAGGCCTGTGGGGAAATCCTGAACTGTCAGAATTTTAAACACAGGGCCTGTGGGAAATACTGAACTGTCAGAATTTTAAACACAGGGACTGTGGGAAATACTGAACTGTCAGAATTTTAAACACAGGGCCTGGGGGAAATACTGAACTGTCAGAATTTTAAACACAGGGCCTGTGGGAAATCCTGAACTGTCAGAATTTTAAACACAGGGCCTGTGGGAAATCCTGAACTGTCAGAATTTTAAACACAGGGCCTGTGGGGAAATACTGAACTGTCAGAATTTTAAACACAGGGCCTGTGGGGAAATCCTGAACTGTCAGAATTTTAAAGACAAGGACTGTGGGAAATACTGAACTGTCAGAATTTTAAACACAGGGACTGTGGGAAATACTGAACTGTCAGAAATTTAAACACAAGGACTGTGGGAAATACTGAACTGTCAGAATTTTAAACACAGGGACTGTGGGAAATACTGAACTGTCAGAATTTTAAACACAGGGACTGTGGGAAATACTGAACTGTCAGAATTTTAAACACAGGGACTGTGGGAAATACTGAACTGTCAGAATTTTAAACACAGGCCCTGGGGGGAAATACTGAACTGTCAGAATTTTAAACACAGGGCCTGTGGGAAATACTGAACTGTCAGAATTTTAAACACAGGGACTGGGGGAAATACTGAACTGTCAGAATTTTAAACACAGGCCCTGGGGGGAAATACTGAACTGTCAGAATTTTAAACAGAGGGCCTGTGGGAAATACTGAACTGTCAGAATTTTAAAGACAGGGACTGGGGGAAATACTGAACTGTCAGAATTTTAAACACAGGCCCTGGGGGGAAATCCTGAACTGTCAGAATTTTAAACACAGGGACTGTGGGAAATACTGAACTGTCAGAATTTTAAACACAGGCCCTGGGGGGAAATCCTGAACTGTCAGAATTTTAAACACAGGGCCTGTGGGAAATCCTGAACTGTCAGAATTTTAAACACAGGGCCTGTGGGAAATACTGAACTGTCAGAATTTTAAACACAGGCCCTGGGGGGAAATCCTGAACTGTCAGAATTTTAAACACAGGGACTGTGGGAAATACTGAACTGTCAGAATTTTAAACACAGGGCCTGTGGGAAATACTGAACTGTCAGAATTTTAAACACAGGGCCTGTGGGAAATACTGAACTGTCAGAATTTTAAACACAAGGGCTTGGGGGAAATCCTGAACTGTCAGAAATTTAAACACAGGGCCTGTGGGAAATACTGAACTATCAGAATTTTAAACATAGGGCCTGGGGGAAATACTGAACTGTCAGAATTTTAAACACAGGGCCTGGGGGAAATACTGAACTGACAGAATTTTAAACACAGGGCCTGAGGGAAATCCTGAACTGTCAGAAATTTAAACATAGGGACTGGGGGAAATCCTGAACTGTCAGAAATTTAAACACAGGGCCTGTGGGAAATACTGAACTGTCACAAATTTAAACACAGGGCCTGTGGGAAATACTGAACTGTCAGAATTTTAAACACAGGGACTGTGGGAAATACTGAACTGTCAGAATTTTAAACACAGGGCCTGTGGGAAATACTGAACTGTCAGAATTTTAAGCACAGGGACTGTGGGAAATACTGAACTGTCAGAATTTTAAACACAGGGCCTGTGGGAAATACTGAACTGTCAGAATTTTAAACACAGGGACTGTGGGAAATCCTGAACTGTCAGAATTTTAAACACAGGGCCTGTGGGAAATACTGAACTGTCAGAATTTTAAACACAGGGACTGTGGGAAATACTGAACTATCAGAATTTTAAACACAGGGCCTGGGGGAAATACTGAACTGTCAGAATTTTAAACATAGGGCCTGTGGGAAATACTGAACTGTCAGTATTTTAAACACAGGGACTGGGGGAAATCCTGAACTGTCAGAATTTTAAACACAGGGACTGTGGGAAATACTGAACTGTCAGAATTTTAAACACAGGGACTGTGGGAAATACTGAACTACCAGAATTTTAAACACAGGGACTGTGGGAAATACTGAACTGTCAGAATTTTAAACACAGCGACTGTGGGAAATACTGAACTATCAGAATTTTAAACACAGGGACTGTGGGAAATACTGAACTATCAGAATTTTAAACACAGGGACTGTGGGAAATCCTGAACTGTCAGAATTTTAGACACAGGGACTGTGGGAAATACTGAACTATCAGAATTTTAAACACAGGGCCTGGGGGAAATACTGAACTGTCAGAATTTTAAACACAGGGACTGTGGGAAATCCTGAACTGTCAGAATTTTAGACACAGGGACTGTGGGAAATACTGAACTATCAGAATTTTAAACACAGCGACTGTGGGAAATACTGAACTATCAGAATTTTAAACACAGGGACTGTGGGAAATCCTGAACTGTCAGAATTTTAGACACAGGGACTGTGGGAAATACTGAACTATCAGAATTTTAAACACAGGGCCTGGGGGAAATACTGAACTGTCAGAATTTTAAACATAGGGCCTGTGGGAAATACTGAACTGTCAGAATTTTAAACACAGGGACTGTGGGAAATACTGAACTGTCAGTATTTTAAACACAGGGACTGGGGGAAATCCTGAACTGTCAGAATTTTAAACACAGGGACTGTGGGAAATACTGAACTGTCAGAATTTTAAACACAGGGACTGTGGGAAATACTGAACTACCAGAATTTTAAACACAGGGCCTGGGGGAAATACTGAACTGTCAGAATTTTAAACACAGCGACTGTGGGAAATACTGAACTGTCAGAATTTTAGACACAGGGACTGTGGGAAATACTGAACTATCAGAATTTTAGACACAGGGACTGTGGGAAATACTGAACTGTCAGAATTTTAAACACAGGGCCTGTGGGAAATCCTGAACTGTCAGAATTTTAAACACAGGGCCTGGGGGGAAATACTGAACTGTCAGAATTTTAAACACAGGGACTGTGGGAAATACTGAACTGTCAGAATTTTAAACACAGGGCCTGGGGGGAAATACTGAACTGTCAGAATTTTAAACACAGGGCCTGGGGGGAAATACTGAACTGTCAGAATTTTAAACACAGGGACTGTGGGAAATACTGAACTGTCAGAATTTTAAACACAGGGCCTGTGGGAAATACTGAACTGTCAGAATTTTAAACGCAGGGACTGTGGGGAAATACTGAACTGTCAGAATTTTAAACACAGGGACTGTGGGAAATACTGAACTGTCAGAATTTTAAACACAGGGCCTGGGGGGAAATACTGAACTGTCAGAATTTTAAACACAGGGCCTGGGGGGAAATACTGAACTGTCAGAATTTTAAACACAGGGACTGTGGGAAATACTGAACTGTCAGAATTTCAAACACAGGGCCTGTGGGAAATACTGAACTGTCAGAATTTTAAACGCAGGGACTGTGGGGAAATACTGAACTATCAGAATTTTAAACACAGGGCCTGGGGGAAATCCTGAACTGTCAGAATTTTAAACACAGGGACTGTGGGAAATACTGAACTGTCAGAATTTTAAACACAGGGACTGTGGGAAATACTGAACTATCAGAATTTTAAACACAGGGCCTGGGGGAAATACTGAACTGTCAGAATTTTAAACACAGGGCCTGTGGGAAATACTGAACTATCAGAATTTTAAACACAAGGGCCTGTGGGAAATACTGAACTATCAGAATTTTAAACATAGGGCCTGTGGGAAATACTGAACTGTCAGAATTTTAAACACAGGGACTGTGGGAAATACTGAACTGTCAGAATTTTAAACACAGGGCCTGTGGGAAATACTGAACTGTCAGAATTTTAAACACAGGGACTGTGGGAAATACTGAACTGTCAGAATTTTAAACACAGGGACTGTGGGAAATACTGAACTGTCAGAATTTTAAACACAGGGCCTGGGGGAAATACTGAACTGTCAGAATTTTAAACACAGGGCCTGTGGGAAATACTGAACTGTCAGAATTTTAAACACAGGGCCTGGGGGAAATACTGAACTGTCAGTATTTTAAACACAGGGACTGGGGGAAATACTGAACTGTCAGAATTTTAAACACAGGGCCTGTGGGAAATACTGAACTGTCAGAATTTTAAACACAGGGACTGTGGGAAATACTGAACTGTCAGAATTTTAAACACAGGGCCTGTGGGAAATCCTGAACTGTCAGAATTTTAAACACAGGGACTGTGGGAAATACTGAACTGTCAGAATTTTAAACACAGGGCCTGTGGGAAATCCTGAACTGTCAGAATTTTAAACACAGGGCCTGGGGGAAATACTGAACTGTCAGAATTTTAAACACAGGGCCTGGGGGAAATACTGAACTGTCAGAATTTTAAACACAGGGACTGTGGGAAATACTGAACTGTCAGAATTTTAAACACAGGGACTGTGGGAAATACTGAACTGTCAGAAATTTAAACACAGGGCCTGGGGGAAATACTGAACTGTCAGAATTTTAAACACAGGGACTGTGGGAAATACTGAACTGTCAGAATTTTAAACACAGGGACTGTGGGAAATACTGAACTGTCAGAAATTTAAACACAGGGCCTGGGGGGAAATACTGAACTGTCAGAATTTTAAACACAGGGCCTGGGGAAAATCCTGAACTGTCAGAATTTTAAACAGAGGGCCTGTGGGAAATACTGAACTGTCAGAATTTTAAACACAGGGCCTGGGGGGAAATACTGAACTGTCAGAATTTTAAACACAGGGCCTGGGGGGAAATACTGAACTGTCAGAATTTTAAACACAGGGCCTGTGGGAAATCCTGAACTGTCAGAATTTTAAACACAGGGCCTGGGGGAAATCCTGAACTGTCAGAATTTTAAACACAGGGCCTGTGGGAAATCCTGAACTGTCAGAATTTTAAACACAGGGCCTGGGGGAAATCCTGAACTGTCAGAATTTTAAACACAGGGACTGGGGGAAATACTGAACTGTCAGAATTTTAAACACAGGGCCTGGGGAAAATCCTGAACTGTCAGAATTTTAAACACAGGGCCTGTGGGAAAATCCTGAACTGTCAGAATTTTAAACACAGGGCCTGTGGGAAATCCTGAACTGTCAGAATTTTAAACATAGGGCCTGGGGAAAATCCTGAACTGTCAGAATTTTAAACACAGGGCCTGTGGGAAAATCCTGAACTGTCAGAATTTTAAACACAGGGCCTGTGGGAAATACTGAACTGTCAGAATTTTAAACACAGGGCCTGGGGGAAATCCTGAACTGTCAGAATTTTAAACACAGGGCCTGTGGGAAATACTGAACTGTCAGAATTTTAAACACAGGGCCTGGGTGAAATCCTGAACTGTCAGAATTTTAAACACAGGGACTGTGGGAAATCCTGAACTGTCAGAATTTTAAACACAGGGCCTGTGGGAAAATCCTGAACTGTCAGAATTTTAAACACAGGGCCTGTGGGAAATCCTGAACTGTCAGAATTTTAAGCATTGGTCCTGTGGGAAATCCTGAACTGTCAGAATTTTAAACACAGGGCCTGGGGAAAATCCTGAACTGTCAGAATTTTAAACACAGGGCCTGTGGGAAATCCTGAACTGTCAGTATTTTAAGCATTGGTCCTGTGGGAAATCATGAACTGTCAGAATTTTAAACACAGGGCCTGGGGAAAATCCTGAACTGTCAGAATTTTAAACACAGGGCCTGTGGGAAATCCTGAACTGTCAGAATTTTAAACACAGGGCCTGTGGGAAATCCTGAACTGTCAGAATTTTAAACACAGGGCCTGGGGGAAATACTGAACTGTCAGAATTTTAAACACAGGGCCTGTGGGAAAATCCTGAACTGTCAGAATTCTAAACACAGGGCCTGTGGGAAATACTGAACTGTCAGAATTTTAAACACAGGGCCTGTGGGAAAATCCTGAACTGTCAGAATTTTAAACACAGGGCCTGTGGGAAAATCCTGAACTGTCAGAATTTTAAACACAGGGCCTGTGGGAAATACTGAACTGTCAGAATTTTAAACACAGGGCCTGGGGGAAATCCTGAACTGTCAGAATTTTAAACACAGGGCCTGTGGGAAAATCCTGAACTGTCAGAATTTTAAACACAGGGCCTGTGGGAAATCCTGAACTGTCAGAATTTTAAGCATTGGTCCTGTGGGAAATCCTGAACTGTCAGAATTTTAAACACAGGGCCTGGGGAAAATCCTGAACTGTCAGAATTTTAAACACAGGGCCTGGGGGAAATCCTGAACTGTCAGAATTTTAAGCATTGGTCCTGTGGGAAATCCTGAACTGTCAGAATTTTAAACACAGGGCCTGGGGAAAATCCTGAACTGTCAGAATTTTAAACACAGGGCCTGTGGGAAATCCTGAACTGTCAGAATTTTAAACACAGGGCCTGTGGGAAATCCTGAACTGTCAGAATTTTAAGCATTGGTCCTGTGGGAAATCCTGAACTGTCAGAATTTTAAACACAGGGCCTGGGGGAAATACTGAACTGTCAGAATTTTAAACAGAGGGCCTGTGGGAAATACTGAACTGTCAGAATTTTAAACACAGGGACTGTGGGAAATCCTGAACTGTCAGAATTTTAAACACAGGGACTGTGGGAAATCCTGAACTGTCAGAATTTTAAACACAGGGCCTGTGGGAAATCCTGAACTGTCAGAATTTTAAACACAGGGCCTGTGGGAAATCCTGAACTGTCAGAATTTTAAGCATTGGTCCTGTGGGAAATCCTGAACTGTCAGAATTTTAAACACAGGGCCTGGGGAAAATCCTGAACTGTCAGAATTTTAAACACAGGGCCTGTGGGAAATCCTGAACTGTCAGAATTTTAAGCATTGGTCCTGTGGGAAATCCTGAACTGTCAGAATTTTAAACACAGGGCCTGGGGAAAATCCTGAACTGTCAGAATTTTAAACACAGGGCCTGTGGGAAATCCTGAACTGTCAGAATTTTAAACACAGGGCCTGTGGGAAATCCTGAACTGTCAGAATTTTAAACACAGGGCCTGTGGGAAATCCTGAACTGTCAGAATTTTAAACACAGGGCCTGTGGGAAATCCTGAACTGTCAGAATTTTAAACACAGGGCCTGTGGGAAATCCTGAACTGTCAGAATTTTAAACACAGGGCCTGTGGGAAATACTGAACTGTCAGAATTTTAAGCATTGGTCCTGTGGGAAAATCCTGAACTGTCAGAATTTTAAACACAGGGCCTGTGGGAAATCCTGAACTGTCAGAATTTTAAACACAGGGCCTGTGGGAAATACTGAACTATCAGAATTTTAAACACAGGGCCTGGGGGAAATCCTGAACTGTCAGAATTTTAAACACAGGGCCTGGGGGAAATACTGAACTGTCAGAATTTTAAACACAGGGCCTGTGGGAAATCCTGAACTGTCAGAATTTTAAACACAGGGCCTGGGGGAAATACTGAACTGTCAGAATTTTAAACACAGGGACTGTGGGAAATACTGAACTGTCAGAATTTTAAACACAGGGCCTGTGGGAAATACTGAACTGACAGAATTTTAAACACAGGGCCTGTGGGAAATACTGAACTGTCAGAATTATAAACACAGGGCCTGTGGGAAATCCTGAACTGTCAGAATTTTAAACACAGGGCCTGTGGGAAAATCCTGAACTGTCAGAATTTTAAACACAGGGCCTGGGGGAAATACTGAACTGTCAGAATTTTAAACACAGGGCCTGGGGGAAATCCTGAACTGTCAGAATTTTAAACACAGGGCCTGTGGGAAATACTGAACTGTCAGAATTTTAAACACAGGGCCTGTGGGAAATCCTGAACTGTCAGAATTTTAAACACAAGGCCTGTGGGAAATCCTGAACTGTCAGAATTTTAAACACAGGGCCTGTGGGAAATCCTGAACTGTCAGAATTTTAAACACAAGGCCTGTGGGAAATCCTGAACTGTCAGAATTTTAAACACAGGGCCTGTGGGAAATCCTGAACTGTCAGAATTTTAAAGACAGGGCCTGTGGGAAATCCTGAACTGTCAGAATTTTAAACACAGGGCCTGTGGGAAATCCTGAACTGTCAGAATTTTAAGCATTGGTCCTGTGGGAAAATCCTGAACTGTCAGAATTTTAAACACAGGGCCTGGGGGAAATACTGAACTGTCAGAATTTTAAACACAGGGCCTGGGGGAAATACTGAACTGTCAGAAATTTAAACACAGGGCCTGGGGGAAATCCTGAACTGTCAGAATTTTAAACACAGGTCCTGTGGGAAATACTGAACTGTCAGAATTTTAAACACAGTCCCTGGGGGGAAATCCTGAACTGTCAGAATTTTAAAGACAGGGCCTGTGGGAAATCCTGAACTGTCAGAATTTTAAACACAGGGCCTGTGGGAAATACTGAACTGTCAGAATTTTAAAGACAGGGCCTGTGGGAAATACTGAACTGTCAGAATTTTAAACACAGGGCCTGTGGGAAATACTGAACTGTCAGAATTTTAAAGACAGGGCCTGTGGGAAATACTGAACTGTCAGAATTTTAAACACAGGGCCTGTGGGAAATACTGAACTGTCAGAATTTTAAACACAGGGCCTGTGGGAAATACTGAACTGTCAGAATTTTAAGCATTGGTCCTGTGGGAAAATCCTGAACTGTCAGAAATTTAAACACAGGGCCTGTGGGAAATACTGAACTGTCAGAATTTTAAACACAGGGCCTGTGGGAAATACTGAACTGTCAGAATTTTAAACACAGGCCCTGGGGGGAAATCCTGAACTGTCAGAATTTTAAAGACAGGGCCTGTGGGAAATACTGAACTGTCAGAATTTTAAACACAGGGCCTGTGGGAAATACTGAACTATCAGAATTTTAAACACAGGGCCTGTGGGAAATACTGAACTGTCAGAATTTTAAACACAGGGCCTGTGGGAAATACTGAACTGTCAGAATTTTAAACACAGGGCCAGGGGGAAATACTGAACTGTCAGAATTTTAAACACAGGGCCTGTGGGAAATCCTGAACTGTCAGAATTTTAAACAGAGGGCCTGGGGGAAATACTGAACTGTCAGAATTTTAAACACAGGGCCTGTGGGGAAATCCTGAACTGTCAGAATTTTAAACAGAGGGCCTGGGGGAAATACTGAACTGTCAGAATTTTAAACACATGGCCTGTGGGAAATCCTGAACTGTCAGAATTTTAAACAGGGGGCCTGTGGGAAATCCTGAACTGTCAGAATTTTAAACATAGGGACTGTGGGAAATACTGAACTGTCAGAATTTTAAACAGAGGGCCTGTGGGAAATCCTGAACTGTCAGAATTTTAAACACAGGGCCTGTGGGAAATACTGAACTGTCAGAATTTTAAGCATTGGTCCTGTGGGAAAATCCTGAACTGTCAGAATTTTTAAACACAGGGCCTGTGGGAAATCCTGAACTGTCAGAATTTTAAGCATTGGTCCTGTGGGAAAATCCTGAACTGTCAGAATTTTAAACACAGGGCCTGTGGGAAATCCTGAACTGTCAGAATTTTAAACACAGGGCCTGGGGGAAATCCTGAACTGTCAGAATTTTAAACATAGGGACTGTGGGAAATCCTGAACTGTCAGAATTTTAAACGCAGGGCCTGTGGGAAATCCTGAACTGTCAGAATTTTAAACACAGGGCCTGTGGGAAATCCTGAACTGTCAGAATTATAAACGCAGGGCCTGTGGGAAATCCTGAACTGTCAGAATTTTAAACACAGGGCCTGTGGGAAATCCTGAACTGTCAGAATTTTAAACACAGGGCCTGTGGGAAATCCTGAACTGTCAGAATTTTAAACATAGGGACTGTGGGAAATCCTGAACTATCAGAATTTTAAACACAGGGCCTGTGGGAAATACTGAACTGTCAGAATTTTAAACACAGGGCCTGTGGGAAATACTGAACTGACAGAATTTTAAACATAGGGACTGTGGGAAATCCTGAACTGTCAGAATTTTAAACACAGGGCCTGTGGGAAATACTGAACTGTCAGAATTTTAAACACAGGGCCTGTGGGAAATACTGAACTATCAGAATTTTAAAGACAAACCCTGGGGGAAAATCCTGAACTGTCAGAATTTTAAAGACAAACCCTGGGGGGAAATCCTGAACTGTCAGAATTTTAAACAGAGGGCCTGTGGGAAATCCTGAACTGTCAGAATTTTAAAGACAGACCCTGGGGGGAAATCCTGAACTGTCAGAATTTTAAACAGAGGGCCTGTGGGAAATCCTGAACTGTCAGAATTTTAAAGACAGACCCTGGGGGGAAATCCTGAACTGTCAGAATTTTAAACACAGGGCCTGTGGGAAATACTGAACTGTCAGAATTTTAAACACAGGGCCTGTGGGAAATACTGAACTGTCAGAATTTTAAACACAGGGCCTGGGGGGAAATCCTGAACTGTCAGAATTTTAAACACAGGGACTGGGGGGAAATCCTGAACTGTCAGAATTTTAAACACGGGGCCTGTGGGAAATACTGAACTGTCAGAATTTTAAACACAGGGCCTGTGGGAAATACTGAACTGTCAGAATTTTAAACACAGGGACTGGGGGTAATCCTGAACTGTCAGAATTTTAAACACAGGGCCTGTGGGAAATCCTGAACTGTCAGAATTTTAAACGCAGGGCCTGTGGGAAATACTGAACTGTCAGAATTTTAAGCATTGGTCCTGTGGGAAATCCTGAACTGTCAGAATTTTAAACACAGGGCCTGTGGGAAATACTGAACTGTCAGAATTTTAAACACAGGGCCTGTGGGAAATCCTGAACTGTCAGAATTTTAAACACAGGGCCTGTGGGAAATACTGAACTGTCAGAATTTTAAACACAGGGCCTGTGGGAAATACTGAACTGTCAGAATTTTAAACACAGGGCCTGTGGGAAATACTGAACTGTCAGAATTTTAAACACAGGGCCTGTGGGGAAATACTGAACTGTCAGAATTTTAAACACAGGGCCTGTGGGAAATACTGAACTGTCAGAATTTTAAACAGAGGGCCTGGGGGAAATCCTGAACTGTCAGAATTTTAAACAGAGGGCCTGTGGGAAATACTGAACTGTCAGAATTTTAAACACAGGGCCTGTGGGAAATCCTGAACTGTCAGAATTTTAAACAGAGGGCCTGTGGGAAATACTGAACTGTCAGAATTTTAAACACAGGGCCTGTGGGAAATACTGAACTATCAGAATTTTAAACACAGGGCCTGGGGGAAATACTGAACTATCAGAATTTTAAACACAGGGCCTGTGGGAAATACTGAACTATCAGAATTTTAAACACAGGGCCTGTGGGAAATACTGAACTGTCAGAATTTTAAACAGAGGGCCTGTGGGAAAATCCTGAACTGTCAGAATTTTAAACACAGGGCCTGTGGGAAATACTGAACTATCAGAATTTTAAACAGAGGGCCTGTGGGAAAATCCTGAACTGTCAGAATTTTAAACACAGGGCCTGTGGGAAATACTGAACTATCAGAATTTTAAACAGAGGGCCTGTGGGAAATACTGAACTATCAGAATTTTAAACACAGGGCCTGTGGGAAATACTGAACTGTCAGAATTTTAAACAGAGGGCCTGTGGGAAATACTGAACTATCAGAATTTTAAACAGAGGGCCTGGGGGAAATACTGAACTGTCAGAATTTTAAACAGAGGGCCTGTGGGAAATACTGAACTGTCAGAATTTTAAACACAGGGCCTGTTTGAAATACTGAACTGTCAGAATTTTAAACACAGGGCCTGTGGGAAATACTGAACTGTCAGAATTTTAAACATAGGGCCTGTGGGAAATACTGAACTATCAGAATTTTAAACACAGGGCCTGTGGGAAATACTGAACTGTCAGAATTTTAAACACAGGGCCTGGGGGGAAATACTGAACTGTCAGAATTTTAAACAGAGGGCCTGTGGGAAATACTGAACTGTCAGAATTTTAAACACAGGGCCTGGGGGGAAATACTGAACTGTCAGAATTTTAAACACAGGGCCTGTGGGAAATACTGAACTGTCAGAATTTTAAACAGAGGGCCTGTGGGAAATACTGAACTGTCAGAATTTTAAACACAGGGCCTGTGGGAAATACTGAACTATCAGAATTTTAAACACAGGGCCTGGGGGGAAATACTGAACTGTCAGAATTTTAAACAGAGGGCCTGTGGGAAATACTGAACTGTCAGAATTTTAAACACAGGGCCTGGGGGGAAATACTGAACTGTCAGAATTTTAAACACAGGGCCTGTGGGAAATACTGAACTGTCAGAATTTTAAACACAGGGCCTGTGGGAAATACTGAACTATCAGAATTTTAAACACAGGGCTTGGGGGAAATACTGAACTGTCAGAATTTTAAACACAGACCCTGGGGGAAAATCCTGAACTGTCAGAATTTTAAACACAGGGCCTGTGGGAAATACTGAACTGACAAAATTTTAAACAGAGGGCCTGTGGGAAATACTGAACTATCAGAATTTTAAACAGAGGGCCTGTGGGAAATACTGAACTGTCAGAATTTTAAACACAGGGCCTGGGGGGAAATACTGAACTGTCAGAATTTTAAACACAGGGCCTGGGGGGAAATACTGAACTGTCAGAATTTTAAACACAGGGCCTGTGGGAAATACTGAACTGTCAGAATTTTAAACACAGGGCCTGTGGGAAATACTGAACTGTCAGAATTTTAAACACAAGGCCTGTGGGAAATACTGAACTGTCAGAATTTTAAACACAAGGCCTGTGGGAAATACTGAACTGACAGAATTTTAAACACAGGGCCTGGGGGAAATACTGAACTGTCAGAATTTTAAACACAAGGCCTGTGGGAAATACTGAACTGACAGAATTTTAAACACAGGGCCTGGGGGAAATACTGAACTGTCAGAATTTTAAACACAGGGCCTGTGGGAAATCCTGAACTGTCAGAATTTTAAACACAGGGCCTGTGGGAAATACTGAACTGACAGAATTTTAAACACAGGGCCTGGGGGGAAATACTGAACTGTCAGAATTTTAAACACAGGGCCTGTGGGAAATACTGAACTGACAGAATTTTAAACACAGGGACTGTGGGAAATACTGAACTGTCAGAATTTTAAACACAGGGCCTGTGGGAAATACTGAACTATCAGAATTTTAAACAGAGGGCCTGTGGGAAAATCCTGAACTGTCAGAATTTTAAACACAGGGCCTGTGGGAAATACTGAACTATCAGAATTTTAAACAGAGGGCCTGTGGGAAAATCCTGAACTGTCAGAATTTTAAACACAGGGCCTGTGGGAAATACTGAACTGTCAGAATTTTAAACACAGGGCCTGTGGGAAATACTGAACTGTCAGAATTTTAAACACAGGGCCTGGGGGGAAATACTGAACTGTCAGAATTTTAAACACAGGGCCTGTGGGAAATACTGAACTGACAGAATTTTAAACACAGGGACTGTGGGAAATACTGAACTGTCAGAATTTTAAACACAGGGCCTGTGGGAAATACTGAACTATCAGAATTTTAAACAGAGGGCCTGTGGGAAAATCCTGAACTGTCAGAATTTTAAACACAGGGCCTGGGGGGAAATACTGAACTGTCAGAATTTTAAACACAGGGCCTGTGGGAAATACTGAACTGTCAGAATTTTAAACACAGGGCCTGGGGGGAAATACTGAACTGTCAGAATTTTAAACACAGGGCCTGTGGGAAATACTGAACTGTCAGAATTTTAAACACAGGGCCTGTGGGAAATACTGAACTGACAGAATTTTAAACACAGGGACTGTGGGAAATACTGAACTGTCAGAATTTTAAACACAGGGACTGTGGGAACTACTGAACTGTCAGAATTTTAAACACAGGGCCTGTGGGAAATACTGAACTATCAGAATTTTAAACGGAGGGCCTGTGGGAAAATCCTGAACTGTCAGAATTTTAAACACAGGGCCTGGAGGAAATACTGAACTGTCAGAATTTTAAACACAGGGACTGGGGGAAATACTGAACTGTCAGAATTTTAAACACAGGGCCTGGAGGAAATACTGAACTGTCAGAATTTTAAACACAGGGACTGTGGGAAATACTGAACTGTCAGAATTTTAAACACAGGGCCTGTGGGAAATACTGAACTATCAGAATTTTAAACAGAGGGCCTGTGGGAAAATCCTGAACTGTCAGAATTTTAAACACAGGGCCTGTGGGAAATACTGAACTATCAGAATTGTAAACAGAGGGCCTGTGGGAAAATCCTGAACTGTCAGAATTTTAAACACAGGGCCTGTGGGAAATACTGAACTGTCAGAATTTTAAACACAGGGCCTGGGGGGAAATCCTGAACTGTCAGAATTTTAAACACAGGCCCTGGGGGAAATACTGAACTGTCAGAATTTTAAACACAGGGCCTGTGGGAAAATCCTGAACTGTCAGAATTTTAAACAGAGGGCCTGTGGGAAAATCCTGAACTGTCAGAATTTTAAACACAGGGCCTGGGGGAAATCCAGAACTGTCAGAATTTTAAACACAGGGCCTGTGGGAAATACTGAACTGTCAGAATTTTAAACAGAGGGCCTGTGGGAAAATCCTGAACTGTCAGAATTTTAAACACAGGGCCTGTGGGAAATACTGAACTGTCAGAATTTTAAACACAGGGCCTGTGGGAAAATCCTGAACTGTCAGAATTTTAAACACAGGGCCTGTGGGAAATCCTGAACTGTCAGAATTTTAAACACAGGGCCTGTGGGAAATACTGAACTATCAGAATTTTAAACACAGGGCCTGTGGGAAATACTGAACTGTCAGAATTTTAAACACAGGCCCTGGGGGAAATACTGAACTGTCAGAATTTTAAACACAGGGCCTGTGGGAAATACTGAACTGTCAGAATTTTAAACACAGGGCCTGTGGGAAATACTGAACTATCAGAATTTTAAACAGAGGGCCTGTGGGAAATACTGAACTGTCAGAATTTTAAACACAGGGCCTGTGGGAAATACTGAACTGTCAGAATTTTAAACGCAGGGCCTGTGGGAAATACTGAACTATCAGAATTTTAAACAGAGGGCCTGTGGGAAATACTGAACTATCAGAATTTTAAACAGAGGGCCTGTGGGAAATACTGAACTATCAGAATTTTAAACAGAGGGCCTGTGGGAAATACTGAACTGTCAGAAATTTTAAACACAGGGCCTGTGGGAAATACTGAACTGTCAGAATTTTAAACGCAGGGCCTGTGGGAAATACTGAACTATCAGAATTTTAAACGCAGGGCCTGTGGGAAATCCTGAACTGTCAGAATTTTAAACACAGGGCCTGTGGGAAATACTGAACTATCAGAATTTTAAACACAGGGCCTGTGGGAAATACTGAACTATCAGAATTTTAAACAGAGGGCCTGTGGGAAAGTCTGAACTATCAGAATTTTAAACACAGGGCCTGTGGGAAATACTGAACTATCAGAATTTTAAACAGAGGGCCTGTGGGAAATACTGAACTGTCAGAATTTTAAACACTGGGCCTGTGGGAAATACTGAACTATCAGAATTTTAAACACAGGGCCTGTGGGAAATACTGAACTGTCAGAATTTTAAACACTGGGCCTGTGGGAAATACTGAACTATCAGAATTTTAAACAGAGGGCCTGTGGGAAATACTGAACTGTCAGAATTTTAAACACAGGGCCTGTGGGAAATACTGAACTGTCAGAATTTTAAACAGAGGGCCTGTGGGAAATACTGAACTATCAGAATTTTAAACAGAGGGCCTGTGGGAAATACTGAACTATCAGAATTTTAAACAGAGGGCCTGTGGGAAATACTGAACTATCAGAATTTTAAACAGAGGGCCTGTGGGAAAATCCTGAACTGTCAGAATTTTAAACACAGGGCCTGTGGGAAATACTGAACTGTCAGAATTTTAAACAGAGGGCCTGTGGGAAATACTGAACTATCAGAATTTTAAACAGAGGGCCTGTGGGAAATACTGAACTATCAGAATTTTAAGCATTGGTCCTGTGGGAAATACTGAACTGACAGAATTTTAAACACAGGGACTGTGGGAAATACTGAACTGTCAGAATTTTAAACACAGGGACTGTGGGAAATCCTGAACTGTCAGAATTTTAAACACAGGGCCTGTGGGAAATACTGAACTGTCAGAATTTTAAACACAGGGCCTGTGGGAAATACTGAACTATCAGAATTTTAAACACAGGGCCTGTGGGAAATACTGAACTATCAGAATTTTAAACAGAGGGCCTGTGGGAAATACTGAACTATCAGAATTTTAAACACAGGGCCTGTGGGAAATACTGAACTGTCAGAATTTTAAACACAGGGCCTGGGGGAAATACTGAACTGTCAGAATTTTAAACACAGGGCCTGTGGGAAATACTGAACTGTCAGAATTTTAAACAGAGGGCCTGTGGGAAATACTGAACTGTCAGAATTTTAAACACAGGGCCTGTGGGAAATACTGAACTGTCAGAATTTTAAACACAGGGCCTGGGGGGAAATACTGAACTGTCAGAATTTTAAACACAGGGCCTGTGGGAAATACTGAACTGTCAGCATTTTAAACACAGGGCCTGTGGGAAATACTGAACTGTCAGAATTTTAAACACAGGGCCTGTGGGAAATACTGAACTGTCAGAATTTTAAACACAGGGCCTGGGGGAAATACTGAACTGTCAGAATTTTAAACACAGGGACTGTGGGAAATACTGAACTGTCAGAATTTTAAACACAGGGCCTGGGGGGAAATACTGAACTGTCAGAATTTTAAACACAGGGCCTGTGGGAAATACTGAACTGTCAGAATTTTAAACACAGGGCCTGTGGGAAATACTGAACTGTCAGAATTTTAAACAGAGGGCCTGTGGGAAATCCTGAACTGTCATAATTTTAAACACAGGGCCTGTGGGAAATACTGAACTGTCAGAATTTTAAACACAGGGCCTGTGGGAAATACTGAACTGTCAGAATTTTAAACACAGGGCCTGGGGGGAAATACTGAACTGTCAGAATTTTAAACACAGGGACTGTGGGAAATACTGAACTGTCAGAATTTTAAACACAGGGCCTGTGGGAAATACTGAACTATCAGAATTTTAAACACAAGGACTGTGGGAAATACTGAACTGTCAGAATTTTAAACACAGGGACTGTGGGAAATACTGAACTGTCAGAATTTTAAACACAGGGCCTGGGGGAAATACTGAACTGTCAGAATTTTAAACACAGGGCCTGGGGGGAAATACTGAACTGTCAGAATTTTAAACACAGGGCCTGTGGGAAATACTGAACTGTCAGAATTTTAAACACAGGGCCTGGGGGAAATACTGAACTGTCAGAATTTTAAACACAGGGCCTGTGGGAAATACTGAACTGTCAGAATTTTAAACACAGGGCCTGGGGGAAATACTGAACTGTCAGAATTTTAAACAAAGGGCCTGTGGGAAATACTGAACTGTCAGAATTTTAAACGCAGGGCCTGGGGGAAATCCTGAACTGTCAGAATTTTAAACACAGGGCCTGTGGGAAATACTGAACTGTCAGAATTTTAAACACAGGGCCTGTGGGAAATACTGAACTGTCAGAATTTTAAACGCAGGGCCTGTGGGAAAATCCTGAACTGTCAGAATTTTAAACACAGGGCCTGTGGGAAATACTGAACTGTCAGAATTTTAAACACAGGGCCTGTGGGAAATACTGAACTGTCAGAATTTTAAACAGAGGGCCTGTGGGAAAATCCTGAACTGTCAGAATTTTAAACACAGGGCCTGTGGGAAATACTGAACTGTCAGAATTTTAAACACAGGGCCTGTGGGAAATACTGAACTGTCAGAATTTTAAACAGAGGGCCTGTGGGAAAATCCTGAACTGTCAGAATTTTAAACACAGGGCCTGGGGGAAATACTGAACTATCAGAATTTTAAACACAGGGCCTGGGGGAAATACTGAACTGTCAGAATTTTAAACACAGGGCCTGGGGGAAATACTGAACTGTCAGAATTTTAAACAGAGGGCCTGTGGGAAAATCCTGAACTGTCTGAATTTTAAACACAGGGCCTGTGGGAAATACTGAACTGTCAGAATTTTAAACACAGGGCCTGGGGGGAAATCCTGAACTGTCAGAATTTTAAACACAGGGCCTGTGGGAAATACTGAACTGTCAGAATTTTAAACACAGGGCCTGTGGGAAATACTGAACTGTCAGAATTTTAAACGCAGGGCCTGTGGGAAATACTGAACTGTCAGAATTTTAAACGCAGGGCCTGTGGGAAATACTGAACTGTCAGAATTTTAAACGCAGGGCCTGTGGGAAATACTGAACTATCAGAATTTTAAACAGAGGGCCTGTGGGAAATACTGAACTATCAGAATTTTAAACACAGGGCCTGTGGGAAATACTGAACTGTCAGAATTTTAAACACAGGGCCTGTGGGAAATACTGAACTGTCAGAAATTTTAAACACAGGGCCTGTGGGAAATACTGAACTGTCAGAATTTTAAACACAGGGCCTGTGGGAAATCCTGAAATGTCAGAAATTTTAAACACAGGGCCTGTGGGAAATACTGAACTGTCAGAATTTTAAACGCAGGGCCTGTGGGAAATACTGAACTGACAGAATTTTAAACACAGGGCCTGTGGGAAATCCTGAACTATCAGAATTTTAAACAGAGGGCCTGTGGGAAATACTGAACTGTCAGAATTTTAAACAGAGGGCCTGTGGGAAATCCTGAACTGTCAGAATTTTAAACACAGGGCCTGTGGGAAATACTGAACTATCAGAATTTTAAACAGGGGGCCTGTGGGAAATACTGAACTATCAGAATTTTAAACACAGGGCCTGTGGGAAATACTGAACTATCAGAATTTTAAACAGAGGGCCTGTGGGAAATACTGAACTATCAGAATTTTAAACACAGGGCCTGTGGGAAATACTGAACTGTCAGAAATTTTAAACACAGGGCCTGTGGGAAATACTGAACTGTCAGAATTTTAAACGCAGGGCCTGTGGGAAATACTGAACTATCAGAATTTTAAACGGAGGGCCTGTGGGAAATCCTGAACTGTCAGAATTTTAAACACAGGGCCTGTGGGAAATACTGAACTATCAGAATTTTAAACAGAGGGCCTGTGGGAAATACTGAACTATCAGAATTTTAAACACAGGGCCTGTGGGAAATACTGAACTGTCAGAATTTTAAACGCAGGGCCTGTGGGAAATACTGAACTGTCAGAATTTTAAACACAGGGCCTGGGGGAAATCCTGAACTGTCAGAATTTTAAACACAGGGCCTGTGGGAAATACTGAACTGTCAGAATTTTAAACAGAGGGCCTGTGGGAAATACTGAACTGTCAGAATTTTAAACACAGGGCCTGTGGGAAATACTGAACTGTCAGAATTTTAAACACAGGGCCTGTGGGAAATACTGAACTGTCAGAATTTAAAACACAGGGCCTGTGGGAAATCCTGAACTGTCAGAATTTTAAACACAGGGCCTGTGGGAAATACTGAACTATCAGAATTTTAAACACAGGGCCTGGGGGGAAATCCTGAACTGTCAGAATTTTAAACACAGGGCCTGGGGGGAAATACTGAACTGTCAGAATTTTAAACACAGGGCCTGTGGGAAATACTGAACTGTCAGAATTTTAAACACAAGGCCTGTGGGAAATACTGAACTGACAGAATTTTAAACACAGGGCCTGTGGGAAATACTGAACTATCAGAATTTTAAACACAGGGCCTGGGGGGAAATACTGAACTGTCAGAATTTTAAACACAGGGCCTGTGGGAAATACTGAACTGTCAGAAATTTAAACACAGGGACTGTGGGAAATACTGAACTATCAGAATTTTAAACACAGGGCCTGGGGGGAAATACTGAACTGTCAGAATTTTAAACACAGGGCCTGTGTTAAATACTGAACTATCAGAATTTTAAACACAGGGCCTGGGGGGAAATACTGAACTGTCAGAATTTTAAACACAGGGCCTGTGGGAAATACTGAACTGTCAGAATTTTAAACATAGGGCCTGTGGGAAATACTGAACTGTCAGAATTTTAAACACAGTGCCTGTGGGAAAATCCTGAACTGTCAGAATTTTAAACACAGGGCCTGTGGGAAATACTGAACTGTCAGAATTTTAAACACAGGGCCTGTGGGAAATACTGAACTGTCAGAATTTTAAACAGAGGGCCTGTGGGAAATACTGAACTGTCAGAATTTTAAACACAGGGACTGTGGGAAATACTGATCTGTCAGAATTTTAAACACAGGGACTGTGGGAAATACTGAACTGTCAGAATTTTAAACACAGGGACTGTGGGAAATACTGAACTGTCAGAATTTTAAACACAGGGACTGTGGGAAATACTGATCTGTCAGAATTTTAAACACAGGGCCTGGGGGGAAATACTGAACTGTCTGAATTTTAAACACAGGGCCTGGGGGGAAATCCTGAACTATCAGAATTTTAAACACAGGGACTGTGGGAAATACTGAACTATCAGAATTTTAAACACAGGGCCTGGGGGGAAATCCTGAACTGTCAGAATTTTAAACACAGGGCCTGGGGGGAAATCCTGAACTGTCAGAATTTTAAACACAGGGACTGTGGGAAATACTGAACTGTCAGAATTTTAAACACAGGGCCTGGGGGGAAATCCTGAACTGTCAGAATTTTAAACACAGGGCCTGGGGGGAAATCCTGAACTGTCAGAATTTTAAACACAGGGCCTGTGGGAAATACTGATCTGTCAGAATTTTAAACACAGGGCCTGGGGGGAAATACTGAACTGTCTGAATTTTAAACACAGGGCCTGGGGGGAAATCCTGAACTATCAGAATTTTAAACACAGGGACTGTGGGAAATACTGAACTGTCAGAATTTTAAACACAGGGCCTGGGGGAAATACTGAACTATCAGAATTTTAAACACAGGGACTGTGGGAAATACTGATCTGTCAGAATTTTAAACACAGGGCCTGGGGGGAAATACTGAACTATCAGAATTTTAAACACAGGGACTGTGGGAAATACTGAACTGTCAGAATTTTAAACACAGGGCCTGTGGGAAATACTGAACTGTCAGAATTTTAAACACAGGGCCTGTGGGAAATACTGAACTGTCAGAATTTTAAACACAGGGCCTGGGGGAAATACCGAACTGTCAGAATTTTAAACACAAGGACTGTGGGAAATACTGAACTGTCAGAATTTTAAACACAGGGCCTGTGGGAAATACTGAACTGTCAGAATTTTAAACACAAGGCCTGTGGGAAATACTGAACTGACAGAATTTTAAACACAGGGCCTGTGGGAAATACTGAACTGTCAGAATTTTAAACAGAGGGCCTGTGGGAAATACTGAACTGTCAGAATTTTAAACACAGGGCCTGTGGGAAATACTGAACTGTCAGAATTTTAAACACAGGGCCTGGAGGAAATACTGAACTGTCAGAATTTTAAACACAGGGCCTGTGGGAAATCCTGAACTGTCAGAATTTTAAACACAGGGCCTGTGGGAAATACTGAACTGTCAGAATTTTAAACACAGGGACTGTGGGAAATACTGAACTGTCTGAATTTTAAACACAGGGCCTGGGGGGAAATCCTGAACTATCAGAATTTTAAACACAGGGACTGTGGGAAATACTGAACTGTCACAAATTTAAACACAGGGCCTGGGGGGAAATACTGAACTGTCAGAATTTTAAACACAGGGCCTGTGGGAAATCCTGAACTGTCAGAATTTTAAACACAGGGACTGTGGGAAATACTGAACTGTCAGAATTTTAAACACAGGGACTGTGGGAAATCCTGAACTGTCAGAATTTTAAACAGAGGGCCTGTGGGAAATACTGAACTGTCAGAATTTTAAACAGATTGCCTGTGGGAAATACTGAACTGTCAGAATTTTAAACACAGGGACTGTGGGAAATACTGAACTGTCAGAATTTTAAACAGAGGGCCTGTGGGAAATACTGAACTGTCAGAATTTTAAACACAGGGCCTGTGGGAAATACTGAACTGTCAGAATTTTAAACACAGTGCCTGTGGGAAATACTGAACTGTCAGAATTTTAAACACAGGGACTGTGGGAAATACTGAACTGTCAGAATTTTAAACACAGGGCCTGTGGGAAATACTGAACTGTCAGAATTTTAAACACAGGGCCTGGGGGAAATACTGAACTGTCAGAATTTTAAACACAGGGCCTGGGGGAAATACTGAACTGTCAGAATTTTAAACACAGGGACTGTGGGAAATACTGAACTGTCAGAATTTTAAACACAGGGACTGTGGGAAATACTGAACTGTCAGAATTTTAAACACAGGGCCTGGGGGAAATACTGAACTGTCAGAATTTTAAACATAGGGCCTGTGGGAAATACTGAACTGTCAGAATTATAAACACAGGGCCTGTGGGAAATACTGATCTGTCAGAATTTTAAACACAGGGACTGTGGGAAATACTGATCTGTCAGAATTTTAAACAGAGGGCCTGTGGGAAATACTGAACTGTCAGAATTTTAAACACAGGGCCTGGGGGAAATACTGAACTGTCAGAATTTTAAACACAGGGCCTGGGGGAAATACTGAACTGTCAGAATTTTAAACAGAGGGCCTGTGGGAAATACTGAACTGTCAGAATTTTAAACACAGGGCCTGTGGGAAATACTGAACTGTCAGAATTTTAAACACAGGGCCTGGAGGAAATACTGAACTGTCAGAATTTTAAACACAGGGCCTGTGGGAAATCCTGAACTGTCAGAATTTTAAACACAGGGACTGTGGGAAATACTGAACTGTCAGAATTTTAAACACAGGGACTGTGGGAAATACTGAACTGTCTGAATTTTAAACACAGGGCCTGGGGGGAAATCCTGAACTATCAGAATTTTAAACACAGGGACTGTGGGAAATACTGAACTGTCACAAATTTAAACACAGGGCCTGGGGGGAAATACTGAACTGTCAGAATTTTAAACACAGGGCCTGTGGGAAATACTGAACTGTCAGAATTTTAAACACAGGGCCTGTGGGAAATCCTGAACTGTCAGAATTTTAAACACAGGGACTGTGGGAAATACTGAACTGTCAGAATTTTAAACACAGGGACTGTGGGAAATACTGAACTGTCAGAATTTTAAACAGAGGGCCTGTGGGAAATACTGAACTGTCAGAATTTTAAACAGATTGCCTGTGGGAAATACTGAACTGTCAGAATTTTAAACACAGGGACTGTGGGAAATACTGAACTGTCAGAATTTTAAACAGAGGGCCTGTGGGAAATACTGAACTGTCAGAATTTTAAACACAGGGCCTGTGGGAAATACTGAACTGTCAGAATTTTAAACACAGTGCCTGTGGGAAATACTGAACTGTCAGAATTTTAAACACAGGGACTGGGGGAAATACTGAACTGTCAGAATTTTAAACACAGGGACTGTGGGAAATACTGAACTGTCAGAATTTTAAACACAGGGACTGTGGGAAATACTGAACTGTCAGAATTTTAAACACAGGGCCTGGGGGAAATACTGAACTGTCAGAATTTTAAACATAGGGCCTGTGGGAAATACTGAACTGTCAGAATTATAAACACAGGGCCTGTGGGAAATACTGATCTGTCAGAATTTTAAACACAGGGACTGTGGGAAATACTGATCTGTCAGAATTTTAAACAGAGGGCCTGTGGGAAATACTGAACTGTCAGAATTTTAAACACAGGGCCTGGGGGAAATACTGAACTGTCAGAATTTTAAACACAGGGCCTGGGGGAAATACTGAACTGTCAGAATTTTAAACACAGGGCCTGTGGGAAATACTGAACTATCAGAATTTTAAACATAGGGCCTGGGGGAAATACTGAACTGTCAGAATTTTAAACGCAGGGCCTGGGGGAAATACTGAACTGTCAGAATTTTAAACATAGGGCCTGGGGGAAATACTGAACTGTCAGAATTTTAAACATAGGGCCTGGGGGAAATACTGAACTGTCAGAATTTTAAACATAGGGCCTGGGGGAAATCCTGAACTGTCAGAATTTTAAACACAGGGCCTGGGGGAAATCCTGAACTGTCAGAATTTTAAACACAGGGCCTGTGGGAAATACTGAACTGTCAGAATTTTAAACGCAGGGCCTGGGGGAAATCCTGAACTATCAGTATTTTAAACATAGGGCCTGGGGGAAATACTGAACTGTCAGAATTTTAAACGCAGGGCCTGGGGGGAAATACTGAACTGTCAGAATTTTAAACACAGGGCCTGGGGGGAAATACTGAACTGTCAGAAATTTAAACAGAGGGCCTGTGGGAAAATCCTGAACTGTCAGAATTTTAAACACAGGGCCTGTGGGAAATACTGAACTGTCAGAATTTTAAACAGAGGGCCTGGGGGGAAATACTGAACTGTCAGAAATTTAAACAGAGGGCCTGTGTGAAATACTGAACTGTCAGAATTTTAAACACAGTGCCTGTGGGAAATACTGAACTGTCAGAATTTTAAACACAGGGCCTGTGGGAAATACTGAACTGTCAGAATTTTAAACACAGGGCCTGGGGGGAAATACTGAACTGTCAGAAATTTAAACAGAGGGCCTGTGTGAAATACTGAACTGTCAGAATTTTAAACACAGGGCCTGTGGGAAATACTGAACTGTCAGAATTTTAAACACAGGGCCTGGGGGGAAATACTGAACTGTCAGAATTTTAAACACAGGGACTGTGGGAAATACTGAACTGACAGAATTTTAAAAACAGGGCCTGTGGGGAAATCCTGAACTGTCAGAATTTTAAACACAGGGCCTGTGGGAAATACTGAACTGTCAGAATTTTAAACACAGGGCCTGGGGGGAAATACTGAACTGTCAGAATTTTAAACACAGGGACTGTGGGAAATACTGAACTGACAGAATTTTAAAAACAGGGCCTGTGGGGAAATCCTGATCTGTCAGAATTTTAAACACAGGGCCTGTGGGAAATACTGAACTGTCAGAATTTTAAACAGAGGGCCTGGGGGGAAATACTGAACTGTCAGAATTTTAAACACAGGGACTGTGGGAAATACTGAACTGACAGAATTTTAAAAACAGGGCCTGTGGGGAAATACTGAACTGTCAGAATTTTAAACACAGGGACTGTGGGAAATACTGAACTGACAGAATTTTAAAAACAGGGCCTGTGGGGAAATCCTGATCTGTCAGAATTTTAAACACAGGGCCTGTGGGAAATACTGAACTGTCAGAATTTTAAACACAGGGCCTGTGGGAAATACTGAACTGTCAGAATTTTAAACACAGGGCCTGGGGGGAAATACTGAACTGTCAGAAATTTAAACAGAGGGCCTGTGGGAAATACTGAACTGTCAGAATTTTAAAAACAGGGCCTGTGGGGAAATCCTGATCTGTCAGAATTTTAAACACAGGGCCTGTGGGAAATACTGAACTGTCAGAATTTTAAAAACAGGGCCTGTGGGGAAATCCTGATCTGTCAGAATTTTAAACACAGGGCCTGTGGGAAATACTGAACTGTCAGAATTTTAAACACAGGGCCTGTGGGAAATACTGAACTGTCAGAATTTTAAACGCAGGGCCTGGGGGGAAATACTGAACTGTCAGAATTTTAAACACAGGGCCTGGGGGGAAATACTGAACTGTCAGAAATTTAAACAGAGGGCCTGTGGGAAATACTGAACTGTCAGAATTTTAAACACAGGGCCTGTGTGAAATACTGAACTGTCAGAATTTTAAACACAGGGCCTGTGGGAAATACTGAACTGTCAGAATTTTAAACACAGGGCCTGGGGGGAAATACTGAACTGTCAGAATTTTAAACGCAGGGCCTGTGGGAAATACTGAACTGTCACAAATTTAAACGCAGGGCCTGGGGGAAATCCTGAACTGTCAGAATTTTAAACACAGGGCCTGGGGGGAAATCCTGAACTGTCAGAATTTTAAACACAGGGCCTGTGGGAAATACTGAACTGTCAGAATTTTAAACACAGGGCCTGTGGGAAATACTGAACTGTCAGAATTTTAAACACAGGGACTGTGGGAAATACTGAACTGTCAGAATTTTAAACGCAGGGCCTGGGGGGAAATCCTGAACTGTCAGAATTTTAAACACAGGGCCTGGGGGGAAATACTGAACTGTCAGAATTTAAAACACAGGGCCTGTGGGAAATACTGAACTGTCAGAATTTTAAACACAGGGACTGTGGGAAATACTGAACTGTCAGAAATTTTAAACGCAGGGCCTGTGGGAAATACTGAACTATCAGAATTTTAAACACAGGGACTGTGGGAAATACTGAACTGTCAGAAATTTAAACACAGGGCCTGGGGGGAAATCCTGAACTGTCAGAATTTTAAACACAGGGACTGTGGGAAATACTGAACTGTCAGAATTTTAAACGCAGGGCCTGGGGGGAAATCCTGAACTGT
This sequence comes from Heterodontus francisci, assembly GCF_036365525.1. Taxonomy (NCBI): domain Eukaryota; kingdom Metazoa; phylum Chordata; class Chondrichthyes; order Heterodontiformes; family Heterodontidae; genus Heterodontus; species Heterodontus francisci. Next base: position 1,677,151 of record NW_027141083.1, read on the forward strand.
CAGAATTTTAAACACAGGGCCTGGGGGGAAATCCTGAACTGTCAGAATTTTAAACACAGGGCCTGGGGGAAATCCTGAACTGTCAGAATTTTAAACGCAGGGCCTGTGGGAAATACTGAACTGTCAGAATTTTAAACACAGGGCCTGGGGGGAAATCCTGAACTGTCAGAATTTTAAACAGAGGGCCTGTGGGAAATACTGAACTGTCAGAATTTTAAACACAGGGCCTGTGGGAAATACTGAACTGTCAGAATTTTAAACATAGGGCCTGGGGGAAATACTGAACTGTCAGAATTTTAAACACAGGGCCTGTGGGAAATACCTGAACTGTCAGAATTTTAAACAGAGGGCCTGTGGGAAAATCCTGAACTGTCAGAATTTTAAACACAGGGCCTGTGGGAAATACTGAACTGTCAGAATTTTAAACACAGGGCCTGTGGGAAATACTGAACTGTCAGAATTTTAAACACAGGGCCTGGGGGAAATACTGAACTGTCAGAATTTTAAACACAGGGCCTGTGGGAAATACTGAACTGTCAGAATTTTAAACAGAGGGCCTGTGGGAAATACTGAACTGTCAGAATTTTAAACAGAGGGCCTGTGGGAAATACTGAACTGTCAGAATTTTAAACACAGGGCCTGTGGGAAATACTGAACTGTCAGAATTTTAAACACAGGGCCTGGAGGAAATACTGAACTGTCAGAATTTTAAACACAGGGCCTGTGGGAAATACTGAACTGTCAGAATTGTAAACACAGGGCCTGTGGGAAATACTGAACTGTCAGAATTTTAAACACAGGGCCTGGGGGGAAATCCTGAACTGTCAGAATTTTAAACACAGGGCCTGTGGGAAATACTGAACTGTCAGAATTTTAAACACAGGGCCTGGAGGAAATACTGAACTGTCAGAATTTTAAACACAGGGCCTGTGGGAAATACTGAACTGTCAGAATTTTAAACACAGGGCCTGTGGGAAATACTGAACTGTCAGAATTTTAAACACAGGGCCTGGGGGGAAATCCTGAACTGTCAGAATTTTAAACACAGGGCCTGTGGGAAATACTGAACTGTCAGAATTTTAAACACAGGGCCTGTGGGAAATACTGAACTATCAGAATTTTAAACACAGGGCCTGTGGGAAATACTGAACTGTCAGAATTTTAAACACAGGGCCTGTGGGAAATACTGAACTATCAGAATTTTAAACACAGGGCCTGTGGGAAATACTGAACTGTCAGAATTTTAAACACAGGGCCTGTGGGAAATACTGAACTATCAGAATTTTAAACAGAGGGCCTGTGGGAAAATCCTGAACTGTCAGAATTTTAAACACAGGGCCTGTGGGAAAATCCTGAACTGTCAGAATTTTAAACACAGGGCCTGGGGGGAAATACTGAACTATCAGAATTTTAAACACAAGGGCCTGTGGGAAATACTGAACTATCAGAATTTTAAACACAGGGCCTGTGGGAAATACTGAACTGACAGAATTTTAAACACAGGGCCTGTGGGAAATACTGAACTGTCAGAATTTTAAACAGAGGGCCTGTGGGAAAATCCTGAACTGTCAGAATTTTAAACACAGGGCCTGTGGGAAATCCTGAACTGTCAGAATTTTAAACACAGGGCCTGGGGGGAAATACTGAACTATCAGAATTTTAAACACAGGGCCTGGGGGGAAATACTGAACTATCAGAATTTTAAACACAGGGCCTGGGGGGAAATACTGAACTATCAGAATTTTAAACACAAGGGCCTGTGGGAAATACTGAACTGTCAGAATTTTAAACACAGGGCCTGTGGGAAATCCTGAACTGTCAGAATTTTAAACACAGGGCCTGTGGGAAATACTGAACTATCAGAATTTTAAACACAGGGCCTGTGGGAAATACTGAACTGTCAGAATTTTAAACACAGGGCCTGTGGGAAATCCTGAACTGTCAGAATTTTAAACACAGGGCCTGTGGGAAATACTGAACTATCAGAATTTTAAACAGAGGGAATGTGGGAAAATCCTGAACTGTCTGAATTTTAAACACAAGGGCCTGTGGGAAAATCCTGAACTGTCAGAATTTTAAACAGAGGGCCTGTGGGAAATACTGAACTATCAGAATTTTAAACACAAGGGCCTGTGGGAAATACTGAACTGTCAGAAGTTTAAACACAGGGCCTGTGGGAAATACTGAACTGTCAGAATTTTAAACACAGGGCCTGGGGGGAAATCCTGAACTGTCAGAATTTTAAACACAAGGGCCTGTGGGAAATACTGAACTGTCAGAATTTTAAACACAGGGCCTGTGGGAAATACTGAACTGTCAGAATTTTAAACACAGGGCCTGGGGGAAATACTGAACTGTCAGAATTTTAAACACAGGGACTGTGGGAAATACTGAACTGTCAGAATTTTAAACACAGGGCCTGTGGGAAATACTGAACTATCAGAATTTTAAACACAAGGGCCTGTGGGAAATACTGAACTGTCAGAATTTTAAACACAGGGCCTGTGGGAAATACTGAACTGTCAGAATTTTAAACAGAGGGCCTGTGGGAAATACTGAACTGTCAGAATTTTAAACACAAGGGCCTGTGGGAAATACTGAACTGTCAGAATTTTAAACACAGGGCCTGTGGGAAATACTGAACTGTCAGAATTTTAAACACAGGGCCTGTGGGAAATACTGAACTGTCAGAATTTTAAACACAAGGGCCTGTGGGAAATACTGAACTGTCAGAATTTTAAACACAGGGCCTGTGGGAAATACTGAACTGTCAGAATTTTAAACACAGGGACTGGGGGAAATACTGAACTATCAGAATTTTAAACATAGGGACTGTGGGAAATCCTGAACTGTCAGAATTTTAAACACAGGGCCTGTGGGAAATACTGAACTGTCAGAATTTTAAACACAAGGGCCTGTGGGAAATACTGAACTGTCAGAATTTTAAACACAGGGCCTGTGGGAAATCCTGAACTGTCAGAATTTTAAACACAGGGCCTGTGGGAAATACTGAACTGTCAGAATTTTAAACACAGGGCCTGGGGGGAAATCCTGAACTGTCAGAATTTTAAACACAAGGGCCTGTGGGAAATACTGAACTGTCAGAATTTTAAACACAGGGCCTGGGGGAAATCCTGAACTGTCAGAATTTTAAACACAGGGCCTGTGGGAAATACTGAACTGTCAGAATTTTAAACACAGGGCCTGGGGGGAAATCCTGAACTGTCAGAATTTTAAACACAGGGCCTGTGGGAAATACTGAACTGTCAGAATTTTAAACACAGGGCCTGTGGGAAATACTGAACTGTCAGAATTTAAAACACAGGGCCTGTGGGAAATCCTGAACTGTCAGAATTTTAAACACAGGGCCTGTGGGAAATACTGAACTATCAGAATTTTAAACACAGGGCCTGGGGGGAAATACTGAACTGTCAGAATTTTAAACACAGGGCCTGTGGGAAATACTGAACTGTCAGAATTTTAAACACAAGGCCTGTGGGAAATACTGAACTGTCAGAATTTTAAACACAAGGCCTGTGGGAAATACTGAACTGACAGAATTTTAAACACAGGGCCTGTGGGAAATACTGAACTATCAGAATTTTAAACACAGGGCCTGGGGGGAAATACTGAACTGTCAGAATTTTAAACACAAGGCCTGTGGGAAATACTGAACTGACAGAATTTTAAACACAGGGCCTGTGGGAAATACTGAACTATCAGAATTTTAAACACAGGGCCTGGGGGAAATACTGAACTGTCAGAATTTTAAACACAGGGCCTGTGGGAAATACTGAACTGTCAGAATTTTAAACATAGGGCCTGTGGGAAATACTGAACTGTCAGAATTTTAAACACAGGGCCTGTGGGAAATACTGAACTGTCAGAATTTTAAACACAGGGCCTGTGGGAAAATCCTGAACTGTCAGAATTTTAAACACAGGGCCTGTGGGAAATACTGAACTGTCAGAATTTTAAACACAGGGCCTGTGGGAAATACTGAACTGTCAGAATTTTAAACACAGGGCCTGTGGGAAATACTGAACTGTCAGAATTTTAAACACAGGGCCTGTGGGAAATACTGAACTATCAGAATTTTAAACACAGGGCCTGTGGGAAATACTGATCTGTCAGAATTTTAAACACAGGGACTGTGGGAAATACTGAACTGACAGAATTTTAAACACAGGGCCTGGGGGAAATACTGAACTGTCAGAATTTTAAACACAGGGCCTGGGGGGAAATCCTGAACTGTCAGAATTTTAAACAGAGGGCCTGTGGGAAATACTGAACTGTCAGAATTTTAAACACAGGGCCTGGGGGAAATACTGAACTGTCAGAATTTTAAACACAGGGACTGGAGGAAATACTGAACTGTCAGAATTTTAAACACAGGGACTGTGGGAAATACTGAACTGACAGAATTTTAAACACAGGGCCTGGGGGAAATACTGAACTGTCAGAATTTTAAACACAGGGCCTGGGGGAAATCCTGAACTGTCAGAATTTTAAACAGAGGGCCTGTGGGAAATACTGAACTGTCAGAATTTTAAACAGAGGGCCTGTGGGAAAATCCTGAACTGTCAGAATTTTAAACAGAGGGCCTGTGGGAAATACTGAACTGTCAGAATTTTAAACACAGGGCCTGTGGGAAATACTGAACTGTCAGAATTATAAACACAGGGCCTGTGGGAAATACTGAACTGTCAGAATTTTAAACATAGGGCCTGGGGGAAATCCTGAACTGTCAGAATTTTAAACAGAGGGCCTGTGGGAAATACTGAACTGTCAGAATTATAAACACAGGGCCTGTGGGAAATACTGAACTGTCAGAATTATAAACACAGGGCCTGTGGGAAATACTGAACTGTCAGAATTTTAAACACAGGGCCTGGGGGAAATCCTGAACTGTCAGAATTTTAAACAGAGGGCCTGTGGGAAATACTGAACTGTCAGAATTTTAAACAGAGGGCCTGTGGGAAAATCCTGAACTGTCAGAATTTTAAACAGAGGGCCTGTGGGAAATACTGAACTGTCAGAATTTTAAACACAGGGCCTGTGGGAAATACTGAACTGTCAGAATTATAAACACAGGGCCTGTGGGAAATACTGAACTGTCAGAATTTTAAACATAGGGCCTGGGGGAAATACTGAACTGTCAGAATTATAAACACAGGGCCTGTGGGAAATACTGAACTGTCAGAATTTTAAACAGAGGGCCTGTGGGAAAATCCTGAACTGTCAGAATTTTAAACAGAGGGCCTGTGGGAAATACTGAACTGTCAGAATTTTAAACACAGGGCCTGTGGGAAATACTGAACTGTCAGAATTTTAAACACAGGGACTGTGGGAAATACTGAACTGTCAGAATTTTAAACACAGGGACTGTGGGAAATACCTGAACTGTCAGAATTTTAAACAGAGGGCCTGTGGGAAAATCCTGAACTGTCAGAATTTTAAACACAGGGCCTGTGGGAAATACTGAACTGTCAGAATTTTAAACACAGGGCCTGTGGGAAATACTGAACTGTCAGAATTTTAAACACAGGGCCTGGGGGAAATACTGAACTGTCAGAATTTTAAACACAGGGCCTGTGGGAAATACTGAACTGTCAGAATTTTAAACACAGGGCCTGTGGGAAATACTGAACTGTCAGAATTTTAAACAGAGGGCCTGTGGGAAATACTGAACTGTCAGAATTTTAAACAGAGGGCCTGTGGGAAATACTGAACTGTCAGAATTTTAAACACAGGGCCTGTGGGAAATACTGAACTGTCAGAATTTTAAACACAGGGCCTGGAGGAAATACTGAACTGTCAGAATTTTAAACACAGGGCCTGTGGGAAATACTGAACTGTCAGAATTGTAAACACAGGGCCTGTGGGAAATACTGAACTGTCAGAATTTTAAACACAGGGCCTGGGGGGAAATCCTGAACTGTCAGAATTTTAAACACAGGGCCTGTGGGAAATACTGAACTGTCAGAATTTTAAACACAGGGCCTGGAGGAAATACTGAACTGTCAGAATTTTAAACACAGGGCCTGTGGGAAATACTGAACTGTCAGAATTTTAAACACAGGGCCTGTGGGAAATACTGAACTGTCAGAATTTTAAACACAGGGCCTGGGGGGAAATCCTGAACTGTCAGAATTTTAAACACAGGGCCTGTGGGAAATACTGAACTGTCAGAATTTTAAACACAGGGCCTGTGGGAAATACTGAACTATCAGAATTTTAAACACAGGGCCTGTGGGAAATACTGAACTGTCAGAATTTAAAACACAGGGCCTGTGGGAAATCCTGAACTGTCAGAATTTTAAACACAGGGCCTGTGGGAAATACTGAACTATCAGAATTTTAAACACAGGGCCTGGGGGGAAATACTGAACTGTCAGAATTTTAAACACAGGGCCTGTGGGAAATACTGAACTGTCAGAATTTTAAACACAAGGCCTGTGGGAAATACTGAACTGTCAGAATTTTAAACACAAGGCCTGTGGGAAATACTGAACTGACAGAATTTTAAACACAGGGCCTGTGGGAAATACTGAACTATCAGAATTTTAAACACAGGGCCTGGGGGGAAATACTGAACTGTCAGAATTTTAAACACAAGGCCTGTGGGAAATACTGAACTGACAGAATTTTAAACACAGGGCCTGTGGGAAATACTGAACTATCAGAATTTTAAACACAGGGCCTGGGGGGAAATACTGAACTGTCAGAATTTTAAACACAGGGCCTGTGGGAAATACTGAACTGTCAGAATTTTAAACATAGGGCCTGTGGGAAATACTGAACTGTCAGAATTTTAAACACAGGGCCTGTGGGAAATACTGAACTGTCAGAATTTTAAACACAGGGCCTGTGGGAAAATCCTGAACTGTCAGAATTTTAAACACAGGGCCTGTGGGAAATACTGAACTGTCAGAATTTTAAACACAGGGCCTGTGGGAAATACTGAACTGTCAGAATTTTAAACACAGGGCCTGTGGGAAATACTGAACTGTCAGAATTTTAAACACAGGGCCTGTGGGAAATACTGATCTGTCAGAATTTTAAACACAGGGCCTGGGGGAAATACTGAACTGTCAGAATTTTAAACACAGGGACTGTGGGAAATACTGATCTGTCAGAATTTTAAACACAGGGAATGTGGGAAATACTGAACTGACAGAATTTTAAACACAGGGCCTGGGGGAAATACTGAACTGTCAGAATTTTAAACACAGGGCCTGGGGGGAAATCCTGAACTGTCAGAATTTTAAACAGAGGGCCTGTGGGAAATACTGAACTGTCAGAATTTTAAACAGAGGGCCTGTGGGAAAATCCTGAACTGTCAGAATTTTAAACAGAGGGCCTGTGGGAAATACTGAACTGTCAGAATTTTAAACAGAGGGCCTGTGGGAAAATCCTGAACTGTCAGAATTTTAAACAGAGGGCCTGTGGGAAATACTGAACTGTCAGAATTTTAAACACAGGGCCTGTGGGAAATACTGAACTGTCAGAATTATAAACACAGGGCCTGTGGGAAATACTGAACTGTCAGAATTTTAAACATAGGGCCTGGGGGAAATACTGAACTGTCAGAATTATAAACACAGGGCCTGTGGGAAATACTGAACTGTCAGAATTTTAAACAGAGGGCCTGTGGGAAAATCCTGAACTGTCAGAATTTTAAACAGAGGGCCTGTGGGAAATACTGAACTGTCAGAATTTTAAACACAGGGCCTGTGGGAAATACTGAACTGTCAGAATTTTAAACACAGGGACTGTGGGAAATACTGAACTGTCAGAATTTTAAACACAGGGACTGTGGGAAATACCTGAACTGTCAGAATTTTAAACAGAGGGCCTGTGGGAAAATCCTGAACTGTCAGAATTTTAAACACAGGGCCTGTGGGAAATACTGAACTGTCAGAATTTTAAACACAGGGCCTGTGGGAAATACTGAACTGTCAGAATTTTAAACACAGGGCCTGGGGGAAATACTGAACTGTCAGAATTTTAAACACAGGGCCTGTGGGAAATACTGAACTGTCAGAATTTTAAACAGAGGGCCTGTGGGAAATACTGAACTGTCAGAATTTTAAACAGAGGGCCTGTGGGAAATACTGAACTGTCAGAATTTTAAACACAGGGCCTGTGGGAAATACTGAACTGTCAGAATTTTAAACACAGGGCCTGGAGGAAATACTGAACTGTCAGAATTTTAAACACAGGGCCTGTGGGAAATACTGAACTGTCAGAATTGTAAACACAGGGCCTGTGGGAAATACTGAACTGTCAGAATTTTAAACACAGGGCCTGGGGGGAAATCCTGAACTGTCAGAATTTTAAACACAGGGCCTGTGGGAAATACTGAACTGTCAGAATTTTAAACACAGGGCCTGGAGGAAATACTGAACTGTCAGAATTTTAAACACAGGGCCTGTGGGAAATACTGAACTGTCAGAATTTTAAACACAGGGCCTGTGGGAAATACTGAACTGTCAGAATTTTAAACACAGGGCCTGGGGGGAAATCCTGAACTGTCAGAATTTTAAACACAGGGCCTGTGGGAAATACTGAACTGTCAGAATTTTAAACACAGGGCCTGTGGGAAATACTGAACTATCAGAATTTTAAACACAGGGCCTGTGGGAAATACTGAACTATCAGAATTTTAAACACAGGGCCTGGAGGAAATCCTGAACTGTCAGAATTTTAAACACAGGGACTGTGGGAAATCCTGAACTGTCAGAATTTTAAACACAGGGCCTGTGGGAAATACTGAACTGTCAGAATTTTAAACACAGGGCCTGGGGGGAAATCCTGAACTGTCAGAATTTTAAACACAGGGCCTGTGGGAAATACTGAACTGTCAGAATTTTAAACACAGGGCCTGTGGGAAATACTGAACTATCAGAATTTTAAACACAGGGCCTGTGGGAAATACTGAACTGTCAGAATTTTAAACACAGGGCCTGTGGGAAATACTGAACTATCAGAATTTTAAACACAGGGCCTGTGGGAAATACTGAACTGTCAGAATTTTAAACACAGGGCCTGTGGGAAATACTGAACTATCAGAATTTTAAACAGAGGGCCTGTGGGAAAATCCTGAACTGTCAGAATTTTAAACACAGGGCCTGTGGGAAAATCCTGAACTGTCAGAATTTTAAACACAGGGCCTGGGGGGAAATACTGAACTATCAGAATTTTAAACACAAGGGCCTGTGGGAAATACTGAACTATCAGAATTTTAAACACAGGGCCTGTGGGAAATACTGAACTGACAGAATTTTAAACACAGGGCCTGTGGGAAATACTGAACTGTCAGAATTTTAAACAGAGGGCCTGTGGGAAAATCCTGAACTGTCAGAATTTTAAACACAGGGCCTGTGGGAAATCCTGAACTGTCAGAATTTTAAACACAGGGCCTGGGGGGAAATACTGAACTATCAGAATTTTAAACACAGGGCCTGGGGGAAAATCCTGAACTATCAGAATTTTAAACACAAGGGCCTGTGGGAAATCCTGAACTGTCAGAATTTTAAACACAGGGCCTGTGGGAAATCCTGAACTGTCAGAATTTTAAACACAGGGCCTGTGGGAAATACTGAACTGTCAGAATTTTAAACACAGGGCCTGTGGGAAATCCTGAACTGTCAGAATTTTAAACACAAGGGCCTGTGGGAAAATCCTGAACTGTCAGAATTTTAAACAGAGGGCCTGTGGGAAATACTGAACTATCAGAATTTTAAACACAAGGGCCTGTGGGAAATACTGAACTGTCAGAATTTTAAACACAGGGCCTGTGGGAAATACTGAACTGTCAGAATTTTAAACACAGGGCCTGGGGGGAAATCCTGAACTGTCAGAATTTTAAACACAGGGCCTGTGGGAAATACTGAACTATCAGAATTTTAAACACAAGGGCCTGTGGGAAATACTGAACTGTCAGAATTTTAAACACAGGGCCTGTGGGAAATACTGAACTGTCAGAATTTTAAACACAGGGACTGTGGGAAATACTGAACTGTCAGAATTTTAAACACAGGGACTGTGGGAAATACTGAACTGTCAGAATTTTAAACACAGGGCCTGGGGGGAAATCCTGAACTGTCAGAATTTTAAACACAGGGCCTGGGGGAAATACTGAACTATCAGAATTTTAAACAGAGGGCCTGTGGGAATATCCTGAACTGTCAGAATTTTAAACACAAGGGCCTGTGGGAAAATCCTGAACTGTCAGAATTTTAAACAGAGGGCCTGTGGGAAATACTGAACTATCAGAATTTTAAACACAAGGGCCTGTGGGAAATACTGAACTGTCAGAATTTTAAACACAGGGCCTGTGGGAAATACTGAACTGTCAGAATTTTAAACACAGGGCCTGGGGGGAAATCCTGAACTGTCAGAATTTTAAACACAGGGCCTGTGGGAAATACTGAACTATCAGAATTTTAAACACAAGGGCCTGTGGGAAATACTGAACTGTCAGAATTTTAAACACAGGGCCTGTGGGAAATACTGAACTGTCAGAATTTTAAACAGAGGGCCTGTGGGAAATACTGAACTGTCAGAATTTTAAACACAAGGGCCTGTGGGAAATACTGAACTGTCAGAATTTTAAACACAGGGCCTGTGGGAAATACTGAACTGTCAGAATTTTAAACACAGGGCCTGTGGGAAATACTGAACTGTCAGAATTTTAAACACAAGGGCCTGTGGGAAATACTGAACTGTCAGAATTTTAAACACAGGGCCTGTGGGAAATACTGAACTGTCAGAATTTTAAACACAAGGCCTGGGGGAAATCCTGAACTGTCAGAATTTTAAACACAGGGCCTGTGGGAAATACTGAACTGTCAGAATTTTAAACACAGGGCCTGGGGGGAAATCCTGAACTGTCAGAATTTTAAACACAGGGCCTGTGGGAAATACTGAACTATCAGAATTTTAAACACAGGGCCTGGGGGAAATCCTGAACTGTCAGAATTTTAAACACAGGGCCTGTGGGAAATACTGAACTATCAGAATTTTAAACAGAGGGCCTGTGGGAAATACTGAACTGTCAGAAATTTTAAACACAGGGCCTGTGGGAAATACTGAACTGTCAGAATTTTAAACGCAGGGCCTGTGGGAAATACTGAACTATCAGAATTTTAAACAGAGGGCCTGTGGGAAATACTGAACTATCAGAATTTTAAACACAGGGCCTGTGGGAAATACTGAACTGTCAGAATTTTAAACAGAGGGCCTGTGGGAAATACTGAACTGTCAGAATTTTAAACACAGGGCCTGTGGGAAATACTGAACTGTCAGAATTTTAAACACAAGGACTGTGGGGAAATACTGAACTGTCAGAATTTTAAACACAGGGCCTGGGGGGAAATACTGAACTGTCAGAATTTTAAACACAGGGCCTGGGGGGAAATACTGAACTGTCAGAATTTTAAACAGAGGGCCTGTGGGAAATCCTGAACTGTCAGAATTTTAAACACAGGGCCTGTGGGAAATACTGAACTGTCAGAATTTTAAACACAGGGCCTGTGGGAAATACTGAACTATCAGAATTTTAAACACAGGGCCTGTGGGAAATACTGAACTGTCAGAATTTTAAACGCAGGGCCTGTGGGAAATACTGAACTGTCAGAATTTTAAACACAGGGCCTGGGGGAAATCCTGAACTGTCAGAATTTTAAACACAGGGCCTGTGGGAAATACTGAACTGTCAGAATTTTAAACAGAGGGCCTGTGGGAAATACTGAACTGTCAGAATTTTAAACACAGGGCCTGAGGGAAATACTGAACTGTCAGAATTTTAAACACAGGGCCTGGGGGGAAATACTGAACTGTCAGAATTTTAAACACAGGGCCTGTGGGAAATACTGAACTGTCAGAATTTTAAACATAGGGCCTGTGGGAAAATCCTGAACTGTCAGAATTTTAAACACAGTGCCTGTGGGAAATACTGAACTGTCAGAATTTTAAACACAGGGCCTGGGGGAAATCCTGAACTGTCAGAATTTTAAACACAGGGCCTGTGGGAAATACTGATCTGTCAGAATTTTAAACACAGGGCCTGGGGGAAATACTGAACTGTCAGAATTTTAAACAGAGGGCCTGTGGGGAAATACTGAACTGTCAGAATTTTAAACAGAGGGCCTGTGGGAAATACTGAACTGTCAGAATTTTAAACGCAGGGCCTGGGGGGAAATACTGAACTGTCAGAATTTTAAACACAGGGACTGGGGGAAATACTGAACTGTCAGAAATTTAAACACAGGGCCTGTGGGAAAATCCTGAACTGTCAGAATTTTAAACACAGGGCCTGTGGGAAATACTGAACTGTCAGAATTTTAAACAGAGGGCCTGTGGGAAAATCCTGAACTGTCAGAATTTTAAACACAGGGCCTGTGGGAAATACTGAACTGTCAGAATTTTAAACAGAGGGCCTGTGGGAAATACTGAACTGTCAGAATTTTAAACACAGGGCCTGTGGGAAATACTGAACTGTCAGAATTTTAAACACAGGGCCTGGGGGGAAATACTGAACTGTCAGAATTTTAAACGCAGGGCCTGTGGGAAATACTGAACTGTCACAAATTTAAACGCAGGGCCTGGGGGAAATCCTGAACTGTCAGAATTTTAAACACAGGGCCTGGGGGGAAATACTGAACTGTCAGAATTTTAAACACAGGGACTGTGGGAAATCCTGAACTGTCAGAATTTTAAACACAGGGCCTGTGGGAAATACTGAACTATCAGAATTTTAAACAGAGGGCCTGTGGGAAATACTGAACTGTCAGAATTTTAAACACAGGGCCTGTGGGAAATACTGAACTGTCAGAAATTTAAACACAAGGCCTGGGGGGAAATACTGAACTATCAGAATTTTAAACACAAGGGCCTGTGGGAAATCCTGAACTGTCAGAATTTTAAACACAGGGCCTGTGGGAAATACTGAACTGTCAGAATTTTAAACACAGGGCCTGGGGGGAAATCCTGAACTGTCAGAATTTTAAACACAGGGCCTGTGGGAAATACTGAACTGTCAGAATTTTAAACACAGGGCCTGTGGGAAATACTGAACTGTCAGAAATTTAAACACTGGGCCTGTGGGAAATACTGAACTGTCAGAATTTTAAACGCAGGGCCTGGGGGGAAATCCTGAACTGTCAGAATTTTAAACACAGGGCCTGGGGGGAAATCCTGAACTGTCAGAATTTTAAACACAGGGCCTGTGGGAAATACTGAACTGTCAGAATTTTAAACACAGGGCCTGTGGGAAATACTGAACTGTCAGAAATTTAAACACTGGGCCTGTGGGAAATACTGAACTATCAGAATTTTAAACACAGGGCCTGTGGGAAATACTGAACTGTCAGAAATTTTAAACGCAGGGCCTGTGGGAAATACTGAACTGTCAGAATTTTAAACAGAGGGCCTGTGGGAAATACTGAACTGTCAGAATTTTAAACACAGGGCCTGGGGGGAAATCCTGAACTGTCAGAATTTTAAACACAGGGACTGTGGGAAATACTGAACTGTCAGAATTTTAAACGCAGGGCCTGGGGGGAAATCCTGAACTGTCAGAATTTTAAACACAGGGCCTGGGGGAAATCCTGAACTGTCAGAATTTTAAACAGAGGGCCTGTGGGAAATACTGAACTGTCAGAATTTTAAACACAGGGCCTGTGGGAAATCCTGAACTGTCAGAATTATAAACACAGGGCCTGTGGGAAATACTGAACTGTCAGAATTATAAACACAGGGCCTGTGGGAAATACTGAACTGTCAGAATTTTAAACATAGGGCCTGGGGGAAATACTGAACTGTCAGAATTTTAAACACAGGGCCTGTGGGAAATACCTGAACTGTCAGAATTTTAAACAGAGGGCCTGTGGGAAAATCCTGAACTGTCAGAATTTTAAACACAGGGCCTGTGGGAAATACTGAACTGTCAGAATTTTAAACACAGGGCCTGTGGGAAATACTGAACTGTCAGAATTTTAAACAGAGGGCCTGTGGGAAATCCTGAACTGTCAGAATTTTAAACACAGGGCCTGTGGGAAATACTGAACTGTCAGAATTTTAAACACAGGGCCTGTGGGAAATACTGAACTGTCAGAATTTTAAACACAGGGCCTGGGGGAAATACTGAACTGTCAGAATTTTAAACACAGGGCCTGTGGGAAATACTGAACTGTCAGAATTTTAAACAGAGGGCCTGTGGGAAATACTGAACTGTCAGAATTTTAAACAGAGGGCCTGTGGGAAATACTGAACTGTCAGAATTTTAAACACAGGGCCTGTGGGAAATACTGAACTGTCAGAATTTTAAACACAGGGCCTGGAGGAAATACTGAACTGTCAGAATTTTAAACACAGGGCCTGTGGGAAATACTGAACTGTCAGAATTGTAAACACAGGGCCTGTGGGAAATACTGAACTGTCAGAATTTTAAACACAGGGCCTGGGGGGAAATCCTGAACTGTCAGAATTTTAAACACAGGGCCTGTGGGAAATACTGAACTGTCAGAATTTTAAACACAGGGCCTGGAGGAAATACTGAACTGTCAGAATTTTAAACACAGGGCCTGTGGGAAATACTGAACTGTCAGAATTTTAAACACAGGGCCTGTGGGAAATACTGAACTGTCAGAATTTTAAACACAGGGCCTGGGGGGAAATCCTGAACTGTCAGAATTTTAAACACAGGGCCTGTGGGAAATACTGAACTGTCAGAATTTTAAACACAGGGCCTGTGGGAAATACTGAACTATCAGAATTTTAAACACAGGGCCTGTGGGAAATACTGAACTGTCAGAATTTTAAACACAGGGCCTGTGGGAAATACTGAACTATCAGAATTTTAAACACAGGGCCTGTGGGAAATACTGAACTGTCAGAATTTTAAACACAGGGCCTGTGGGAAATACTGAACTATCAGAATTTTAAACACAGGGCCTGTGGGAAATCCTGAACTGTCAGAATTTTAAACACAGGGCCTGGGGGGAAATACTGAACTATCAGAATTTTAAACACAGGGCCTGGGGGGAAATACTGAACTATCAGAATTTTAAACACAGGGCCTGGGGGGAAATACTGAACTATCAGAATTTTAAACACAAGGGCCTGTGGGAAATACTGAACTATCAGAATTTTAAACACAGGGCCTGGGGGGAAATACTGAACTATCAGAATTTTAAACACAGGGCCTGGGCGGAAATACTGAACTATCAGAATTTTAAACACAGGGCCTGTGGGAAATACTGAACTATCAGAATTTTAAACACAGGGCCTGTGGGAAATACTGAACTGTCAGAAATTTAAACACAGGGCCTGGGGGAAATACTGAACTGACAGAATTTTAAACACAGGGCCTGGGGGAAATACTGAACTGTCAGAATTTTAAACACAGGGCCTGGGGGAAATACTGAACTGTCAGAATTTTAAACACAGGGCCTGTGGGAAATACTGAACTGTCAGAATTTTAAACACAGGGCCTGTGGGAAATACTGAACTGTCAGAATTTTAAACACAGGGCCTGTGGGAAATACTGAACTGTCAGAATTTTAAACACAGGGCCTGTGGGAAATACTGAACTGTCAGAATTTTAAACACAGGGCCTGTGGGAAATACTGAACTATCAGAATTTTAAACAGAGGGCCTGTGGGAAATACTGAACTATCAGAATTTTAAACACAGGGCCTGTGGGAAATACTGAACTGTCAGAATTTTAAACGCAGGGCCTGTGGGAAATACTGAACTGTCAGAATTTTAAACACAGGGCCTGGGGGAAATCCTGAACTGTCAGAATTTTAAACACAGGGCCTGTGGGAAATACTGAACTGTCAGAATTTTAAACAGAGGGCCTGTGGGAAATACTGAACTGTCAGAATTTTAAACACAGGGCCTGTGGGAAATACTGAACTGTCAGAATTTTAAACACAGGGCCTGGGGGGAAATACTGAACTGTCAGAATTTTAAACACAGGGCCTGTGGGAAATACTGAACTGTCAGAATTTTAAACATAGGGCCTGTGGGAAAATCCTGAACTGTCAGAATTTTAAACACAGGGCCTGGGGGAAATACTGAACTGTCAGAATTTTAAACACAGGGCCTGTGGGAAATACTGAACTGTCAGAATTTTAAACACAGGGCCTGGGCGGAAATACTGAACTATCAGAATTTTAAACACAGGGCCTGTGGGAAATACTGAACTATCAGAAATTTAAACACAGGGCCTGGGGGGAAATACTGAACTGTCAGAATTTTAAACACAGGGCCTGTGGGAAATACTGAACTGTCAGAATTTTAAACACAGGGCCTGTGGGAAATACTGAACTGTCAGAATTTTAAACACAGGGCCTGTGGGAAATACTGAACTGTCAGAATTTTAAACACAGGGCCTGTGGGAAATACTGAACTGTCAGAATTTTAAACACAGGGCCTGTGGGAAATACTGAACTATCAGAATTTTAAACAGAGGGCCTGTGGGAAATACTGAACTATCAGAATTTTAAACACAGGGCCTGTGGGAAATACTGAACTGTCAGAATTTTAAACGCAGGGCCTGTGGGAAATACTGAACTGTCAGAATTTTAAACACAGGGCCTGGGGGAAATCCTGAACTGTCAGAATTTTAAACACAGGGCCTGTGGGAAATACTGAACTGTCAGAATTTTAAACAGAGGGCCTGTGGGAAATACTGAACTGTCAGAATTTTAAACACAGGGCCTGTGGGAAATACTGAACTGTCAGAATTTTAAACACAGGGCCTGGGGGGAAATACTGAACTGTCAGAATTTTAAACACAGGGCCTGTGGGAAATACTGAACTGTCAGAATTTTAAACATAGGGCCTGTGGGAAAATCCTGAACTGTCAGAATTTTAAACACAGTGCCTGTGGGAAATACTGAACTGTCAGAATTTTAAACACAGGGCCTGGGGGAAATCCTGAACTGTCAGAATTTTAAACACAGGGCCTGTGGGAAATACTGATCTGTCAGAATTTTAAACACAGGGCCTGGGGGAAATACTGAACTGTCAGAATTTTAAACAGAGGGCCTGTGGGAAATACTGAACTGTCAGAATTTTAAACACAAGGCCTGTGGGAAATACTGAACTGTCAGAATTTTAAACACAGGGCCTGTGGGGAAATACTGAACTGTCATAATTTTAAACAGAGGGCCTGTGGGAAATACTGAACTGTCAGAATTTTAAACGCAGGGCCTGGGGGGAAATACTGAACTGTCAGAATTTTAAACACAGGGACTGGGGGAAATACTGAACTGTCAGAAATTTAAACACAGGGCCTGTGGGAAAATCCTGAACTGTCAGAATTTTAAACACAGGGCCTGTGGGAAATACTGAACTGTCAGAATTTTAAACAGAGGGCCTGTGGGAAAATCCTGAACTGTCAGAATTTTAAACACAGGGCCTGTGGGAAATACTGAACTGTCAGAATTTTAAACAGAGGGCCTGTGGGAAATACTGAACTGTCAGAATTTTAAACACAGGGCCTGGGGGGAAATACTGAACTGTCAGAATTTTAAACGCAGGGCCTGTGGGAAATACTGAACTGTCACAAATTTAAACGCAGGGCCTGTGGGAAATACTGAACTGTCAGAATTTTAAACACAGGGACTGTGGGAAATCCTGAACTGTCAGAATTTTAAACACAGGGCCTGTGGGAAATACTGAACTGTCAGAATTTTAAACACAGGGCCTGTGGGAAATACTGAACTGTCAGAAATTTAAACACTGGGCCTGTGGGAAATACTGAACTGTCAGAATTTTAAACACAGGGCCTGGGGGGAAATACTGAACTGTCAGAATTTTAAACACAGGGACTGTGGGAAATCCTGAACTGTCAGAATTTTAAACACAGGGCCTGTGGGAAATACTGAACTGTCAGAATTTTAAACACAGGGCCTGTGGGAAATACTGAACTGTCAGAATTTTAAACACAGGGCCTGGGGGGAAATACTGAACTGTCAGAATTTTAAACACAGGGCCTGTGGGAAATACTGAACTGTCAGAATTTTAAACACAGGGCCTGTGGGAAATACTGAACTGTCAGAATTTTAAACACAGGGCCTGGGGGGAAATCCTGAACTGTCAGAATTTTAAACACAGGGCCTGTGGGAAATACTGAACTGTCAGAATTTTAAACACAGGGCCTGGGGGGAAATCCTGAACTATCAGAATTTTAAACACAGGGCCTGTGGGAAATACTGAACTGTCAGAATTTTAAACAGAGGGCCTGTGGGAAATACTGAACTGTCAGAATTTTAAACACAAGGGCCTGTGGGAAATACTGAACTGTCAGAATTTTAAACACAGGGCCTGTGGGAAATACTGAACTGTCAGAATTTTAAACACAAGGGCCTGTGGGAAATACTGAACTGTCAGAATTTTAAACACAGGGCCTGTGGGAAATACTGAACTGTCAGAATTTTAAACACAAGGCCTGGGGGAAATCCTGAACTGTCAGAATTTTAAACACAGGGCCTGTGGGAAATACTGAACTGTCAGAATTTTAAACACAGGGCCTGGGGGGAAATCCTGAACTGTCAGAATTTTAAACACAGGGCCTGTGGGAAATACTGAACTATCAGAATTTTAAACACAGGGCCTGGGGGAAATCCTGAACTGTCAGAATTTTAAACACAGGGCCTGTGGGAAATACTGAACTATCAGAATTTTAAACAGAGGGCCTGTGGGAAATACTGAACTGTCAGAAATTTTAAACACAGGGCCTGTGGGAAATACTGAACTGTCAGAATTTTAAACGCAGGGCCTGTGGGAAATACTGAACTATCAGAATTTTAAACAGAGGGCCTGTGGGAAATACTGAACTATCAGAATTTTAAACACAGGGCCTGTGGGAAATACTGAACTGTCAGAATTTTAAACAGAGGGCCTGTGGGAAATACTGAACTGTCAGAATTTTAAACACAGGGCCTGTGGGAAATACTGAACTGTCAGAAATTTAAACACAGGGCCTGGGGGGAAATACTGAACTGTCAGAATTTTAAACACAGGGCCTGTGGGAAATACTGAACTGTCAGAATTTTAAACACAGGGCCTGTGGGAAATACTGAACTATCAGAATTTTAAACACAGGGCCTGTGGGAAATACTGAACTGTCAGAATTTTAAACACAGGGCCTGTGGGAAATACTGAACTGTCAGAATTTTAAACACAGGGCCTGTGGGAAATACTGAACTGTCAGAATTTTAAACACAGGGCCTGTGGGAAATACTGAACTATCAGAATTTTAAACAGAGGGCCTGTGGGAAATACTGAACTATCAGAATTTTAAACACAGGGCCTGTGGGAAATACTGAACTGTCAGAATTTTAAACGCAGGGCCTGTGGGAAATACTGAACTGTCAGAATTTTAAACACAGGGCCTGGGGGAAATCCTGAACTGTCAGAATTTTAAACACAGGGCCTGTGGGAAATACTGAACTGTCAGAATTTTAAACAGAGGGCCTGTGGGAAATACTGAACTGTCAGAATTTTAAACACAGGGCCTGGGGGGAAATACTGAACTGTCAGAATTTTAAACACAGGGCCTGTGGGAAATACTGAACTGTCAGAATTTTAAACATAGGGCCTGTGGGAAATACTGAACTGTCAGAATTTTAAACACAGGGCCTGTGGGAAAATCCTGAACTGTCAGAATTTTAAACACAGGGCCTGGGGGAAATACTGAACTGTCAGAATTTTAAACACAGGGCCTGTGGGAAATACTGAACTGTCAGAATTTTAAACACAGGGCCTGTGGGAAATACTGAACTGTCAGAATTTTAAACACAGGGACTGTGGGAAATACTGAACTGTCAGAAATTTAAACACATGGGCCTGTGGGAAATCCTGAACTGTCAGAATTTTAAACACAGGGACTGTGGGAAATACTGAACTGTCAGAATTTTAAACACAGGGCCTGTGGGAAATACTGAACTGTCAGAATTTTAAACACAGGGCCTGTGGGAAATACTGAACTGTCAGAATTTTAAACACAGGGCCTGTGGGAAATACTGAACTGTCAGAATTTTAAACACAGGGCCTGTGGGAAATACTGAACTGTCAGAATTTTAAACACAGGGACTGTGGGAAATACTGAACTGTCAGAAATTTAAACACATGGGCCTGTGGGAAATCCTGAACTGTCAGAATTTTAAACACAGGGACTGTGGGAAATACTGAACTGTCAGAATTTTAAACACAGGGCCTGTGGGAAATACTGAACTGTCAGAATTTTAAACACAGGGACTGTGGGAAATACTGAACTGTCAGAAATTTAAACACATGGGCCTGTGGGAAATCCTGAACTGTCAGAATTTTAAACACAGGGACTGTGGGAAATACTGAACTGTCAGAATTTTAAACACATGGGCCTGTGGGAAATCCTGAACTGTCAGAATTTTAAACACAGGGACTGTGGGAAATACTGAACTGTCAGAATTTTAAACACAGGGCCTGTGGGAAATACTGAACTGTCAGAATTTTAAACATAGGGCCTGTGGGAAAATCCTGAACTGTCAGAATTTTAAACACAGTGCCTGTGGGAAATACTGAACTGTCAGAATTTTAAACACAGGGCCTGGGGGAAATCCTGAACTGTCAGAATTTTAAACACAGGGCCTGTGGGAAATACTGAACTATCAGAATTTTAAACACAGGGCCTGGGGGGAAATCCTGAACTGTCAGAATTTTAAACACAGGGCCTGTGGGAAATACTGATCTGTCAGAATTTTAAACACAGGGCCTGGGGGAAATACTGAACTGTCAGAATTTTAAACAGAGGGCCTGTGGGAAATACTGAACTGTCAGAATTTTAAACACAAGGCCTGTGGGAAATACTGAACTGTCAGAATTTTAAACAGAGGGCCTGTGGGAAATACTGAACTGTCAGAATTTTAAACGCAGGGCCTGGGGGGAAATACTGAACTGTCAGAATTTTAAACACAGGGACTGGGGGAAATCCTGAACTGACAGAATTTTAAACACAGGGCCTGGGGGGAAATACTGAACTGTCAGAATTTTAAACACAGGGCCTGGGGGAAATCCTGAACTGTCAGAAATTTAAACACAGGGCCTGTGGGAAAATCCTGAACTGTCAGAATTTTAAACACAGGGCCTGTGGGAAATACTGAACTGTCAGAATTTTAAACAGAGGGCCTGTGGGAAAATCCTGAACTGTCAGAATTTTAAACACAGGGCCTGTGGGAAATACTGAACTGTCAGAATTTTAAACAGAGGGCCTGTGGGAAATACTGAACTGTCAGAATTTTAAACACAGGGCCTGGGGGGAAATACTGAACTGTCAGAATTTTAAACGCAGGGCCTGTGGGAAATACTGAACTGTCACAAATTTAAACGCAGGGCCTGTGGGAAATACTGAACTGTCAGAATTTTAAACACAGGGACTGTGGGAAATCCTGAACTGTCAGAATTTTAAACACAGGGCCTGTGGGAAATACTGAACTGTCAGAATTTTAAACACAGGGCCTGTGGGAAATACTGAACTGTCAGAAATTTAAACACTGGGCCTGTGGGAAATACTGAACTGTCAGAATTTTAAACACAGGGCCTGGGGGGAAATACTGAACTGTCAGAATTTTAAACACAGGGACTGTGGGAAATCCTGAACTGTCAGAATTTTAAACACAGGGCCTGTGGGAAATACTGAACTGTCAGAATTTTAAACACAGGGCCTGTGGGAAATACTGAACTGTCAGAAATTTAAACACTGGGCCTGTGGGAAATACTGAACTGTCAGAATTTTAAACACAGGGCCTGGGGGAAATCCTGAACTGTCAGAATTTTAAACGCAGGGCCTGGGGGGAAATCCTGAACTGTCAGAATTTTAAACACAGGGACTGTGGGAAATCCTGAACTGTCTGAATTTTAAACACAGGGCCTGTGGGAAATACTGAACTGTCAGAATTTTAAACACAGGGCCTGTGGGAAATACTGAACTGTCAGAAATTTAAACACTGGGCCTGTGGGAAATACTGAACTGTCAGAATTTTAAACACAGGGCCTGGGGGAAATCCTGAACTGTCAGAATTTTAAACGCAGGGCCTGGGGGGAAATCCTGAACTGTCAGAATTTTAAACACAGGGCCTGGGGGGAAATACTGAACTGTCAGAATTTTAAACACAGGGCCTGTGGGAAATACTGAACTGTCAGAATTTTAAACATAGGGCCTGTGGGAAATACTGAACTGTCAGAATTTTAAACACAGGGCCTGTGGGAAATACTGAACTGTCAGAAATTTAAACACTGGGCCTGTGGGAAATACTGAACTATCAGAATTTTAAACACAGGGCCTGTGGGAAATACTGAACTGTCAGAAATTTTAAACGCAGGGCCTGTGGGAAATACTGAACTGTCAGAATTTTAAACAGAGGGCCTGTGGGAAATACTGAACTGTCAGAATTTTAAACACAGGGCCTGGGGGGAAATCCTGAACTGTCAGAATTTTAAACACAGGGACTGGGGGAAATACTGAACTGTCAGAATTTTAAACACAGGGACTGTGGGAAATACTGAACTGTCAGAATTTTAAACGCAGGGCCTGGGGGGAAATCCTGAACTGTCAGAATTTTAAACACAGGGCCTGGGGGGAAATCCTGAACTGTCAGAATTTTAAACACAGGGCCTGGGGGAAATCCTGAACTGTCAGAATTTTAAACGCAGGGCCTGGGGGAAATCCTGAACTGTCAGAATTTTAAACAGAGGGCCTGTGGGAAAATCCTGAACTGTCAGAATTTTAAACAGAGGGCCTGTGGGAAATACTGAACTGTCAGAATTTTAAACACAGGGCCTGTGGGAAATACTGAACTGTCAGAATTATAAACACAGGGCCTGTGGGAAATACTGAACTGTCAGAATTTTAAACATAGGGCCTGGGGGAAATACTGAACTGTCAGAATTTTAAACACAGGGCCTGTGGGAAATACCTGAACTGTCAGAATTTTAAACAGAGGGCCTGTGGGAAAATCCTGAACTGTCAGAATTTTAAACACAGGGCCTGTGGGAAATACTGAACTGTCAGAATTTTAAACACAGGGCCTGTGGGAAATACTGAACTGTCAGAATTTTAAACAGAGGGCCTGTGGGAAATACTGAACTGTCAGAATTTTAAACACAGGGCCTGTGGGAAATACTGAACTGTCAGAATTTTAAACAGAGGGCCTGTGGGAAATACTGAACTGTCAGAATTTTAAACAGAGGGCCTGTGGGAAATACTGAACTGTCAGAATTTTAAACACAGGGACTGGGGGAAATCCTGAACTGTCAGAATTTTAAACACAGGGCCTGGAGGAAATACTGAACTGTCAGAATTTTAAACACAGGGCCTGTGGGAAATACTGAACTGTCAGAATTTTAAACACAGGGACTGTGGGAAATACTGAACTGTCAGAATTTTAAACACAGGGCCTGGGGGGAAATCCTGAACTGTCAGAATTTTAAACACAGGGCCTGTGGGAAATACTGAACTGTCAGAATTTTAAACACAGGGCCTGTGGGAAATACTGAACTATCAGAATTTTAAACACAGGGCCTGTGGGAAATACTGAACTGTCAGAATTTTAAACACAGGGCCTGTGGGAAATACTGAACTATCAGAATTTTAAACACAGGGCCTGTGGGAAATACTGAACTGTCAGAATTTTAAACACAGGGCCTGTGGGAAATACTGAACTATCAGAATTTTAAACACAGGGCCTGTGGGAAATACTGAACTGTCAGAATTTTAAACACAGGGCCTGTGGGAAATACTGAACTATCAGAATTTTAAACAGAGGGACTGTGGGAAATCCTGAACTGTCAGAATTTTAAACACAGGGCCTGTGGGAAAATCCTGAACTGTCAGAATTTTAAACACAGGGCCTGTGGGAAAATCCTGAACTGTCAGAATTTTAAACACAGGGCCTGTGGGAAATCCTGAACTATCAGAATTTTAAACACAGGGCCTGGGGGGAAATACTGAAGTATCAGAATTTTAAACACAAGGGCCTGTGGGAAATACTGAACTATCAGAATTTTAAACACAGGGCCTGGGGGGAAATACTGAACTATCAGAATTTTAAACACAGGGCCTGGGGGGAAATACTGAACTATCAGAATTTTAAACACAAGGGCCTGTGGGAAATACTGAACTATCAGAATTTTAAACACAGGGCCTGGGGGGAAATACTGAACTATCAGAATTTTAAACACAAGGGCCTGTGGGAAATACTGAACTATCAGAATTTTAAACACAGGGCCTGGGGGGAAATACTGAACTATCAGAATTTTAAACACAAGGGCCTGTGGGAAATACTGAACAATCAGAATTTTAAACACAGGGACTGTGGGAAATACTGAACTATCAGAATTTTAAACACAGGGCCTGGGGGGAAATACTGAACTATCAGAATTTTAAACACAAGGGCCTGTGGGAAATACTGAACTATCAGAATTTTAAACACAGGGCCTGGGGGGAAATACTGAACTATCAGAATTTTAAACACAAGGGCCTGTGGGAAATACTGAACTATCAGAATTTTAAACACAGGGCCTGGGGGGAAATACTGAACTATCAGAATTTTAAACACAGGGCCTGTGGGAAATACTGAACTATCAGAATTTTAAACAGATGGGCCTGTGGGAAATACTGAACTATCAGAATTTTAAACACAGGGCCTGTGGGAAATACTGAACTATCAGAATTTTAAACACAGGGACTGTGGGAAATACTGAACTGTCAGAATTTTAAACACAGGGCCAGTGGGAAATACTGAACTGTCAGAATTTTAAACACAGGGCCTGGGGGAAATACTGAACTATCAGAATTTTAAACATAGGGCCTGGGGGGAAATACTGAACTATCAGAATTTTAAACACAAGGGCCTGTGGGAAATCCTAAACTGTCAGAATTTTAAACACAGGGCCTGTGGGAAATACTGAACTATCAGAATTTTAAACACAGGGCCTGTGGGAAATACTGAACTATCAGAATTTTAAACACAGGGCCTGTGGGAAATACTGAACTGTCAGAATTTTAAACACAGGGCCTGTGGGAAATACTGAACTGTCAGAATTTTAAACACAGGGCCTGGGGGGAAATCCTGAACTGTCAGAATTTTAAACACAGGGACTGTGGGAAATACTGAACTGTCAGAAATTTAAACACAGGGCCTGTGGGAAATCCTGAACTGTCAGAATTTTAAACACAGGGCCTGTGGGAAATACTGAACTATCAGAATTTTAAACAGAGGGCCTGTGGGAAATACTGAACTGTCAGAATTTTAAACACAGGGCCTGTGGGAAATACTGAACTGTCAGAAATTTAAACACAAGGCCTGGGGGGAAATACTGAACTATCAGAATTTTAAACACAAGGGCCTGTGGGAAATCCTGAACTGTCAGAATTTTAAACACAGGGCCTGTGGGAAATACTGAACTATCAGAATTTTAAACACAAGGGCCTGTGGGAAATACTGAACTGTCAGAATTTTAAACACAAGGGCCTGTGGGAAATACTGAACTGTCAGAATTTTAAACACAGGGCCTGTGGGAAATCCTGAACTGTCAGAATTTTAAACACAGGGCCTGTGGGAAATACTGAACTATCAGAATTTTAAACAGAGGGCCTGTGGGAAAATCCTGAACTGTCAGAATTTTAAACACAGGGCCTGTGGGAAAATCCTGAACTGTCAGAATTTTAAACAGAGGGCCTGTGGGAAATACTGAACTATCAGAATTTTAAACACAAGGGCCTGGGGGGAAATACTGAACTATCAGAATTTTAAACACAGGGCCTGTGGGAAATACTGAACTATCAGAATTTTAAACAGATGGGCCTGTGGGAAATACTGAACTATCAGAATTTTAAACACAGGGCCTGTGGGAAATACTGAACTATCAGAATTTTAAACAGAGGGCCTGTGGGAAATACTGAACTATCAGAATTTTAAACATAGGGCCTGGGGGGAAATACTGAACTATCAGAATTTTAAACACAAGGGCCTGTGGGAAATCCTGAACTGTCAGAATTTTAAACACAGGGCCTGTGGGAAATACTGAACTATCAGAATTTTAAACACAAGGGCCTGTGGGAAATCCTGAACTGTCAGAATTTTAAACACAGGGCCTGTGGGAAATACTGAACTATCAGAATTTTAAACATAGGGCCTGGGGGAAATACTGAACTGTCAGAATTTTAAACACAGGGCCTGTGGGAAATACTGATCTGTCAGAATTTTAAACACAAGGACTGTGGGGAAATACTGAACTGTCAGAATTTTAAACACAGGGCCTGTGGGAAATCCTGAACTGTCAGAATTTTAAACACAGGGCCTGGGGGAAATACTGAACTGTCAGAATTTTAAACACAGGGACTGTGGGAAATACTGATCTGTCAGAATTTTAAACACAGGGCCTGTGGGAAATACTGAACTGTCAGAAATTTAAACACAAGGCCTGGGGGGAAATACTGAACTATCAGAATTTTAAACACAAGGGCCTGTGGGAAATCCTGAACTGTCAGAATTTTAAACACAGGGCCTGTGGGAAATACTGAACTATCAGAATTTTAAACACAAGGGCCTGTGGGAAATACTGAACTGTCAGAATTTTAAACACAAGGGCCTGTGGGAAATACTGAACTGTCAGAATTTTAAACACAGGGCCTGTGGGAAATCCTGAACTGTCAGAATTTTAAACACAGGGCCTGTGGGAAATACTGAACTATCAGAATTTTAAACAGAGGGCCTGTGGGAAATACTGAACTATCAGAATTTTAAACATAGGGCCTGTGGGAAATACTGAACTGTCAGAATTTTAAACAGAGGGCCTGTGGGAAAATCCTGAACTGTCAGAATTTTAAACACAGGGCCTGTGGGAAAATCCTGAACTGTCAGAATTTTAAACAGAGGGCCTGTGGGAAATACTGAACTATCAGAATTTTAAACACAAGGGCCTGTGGGAAATACTGAACTGTCAGAATTTTAAACACAGGGCCTGTGGGAAATACTGAACTGTCAGAATTTTAAACACAGGGCCTGTGGGAAATACTGAACTGTCAGAAATTTAAACACTGGGCCTGTGGGAAATACTGAACTGTCAGAATTTTAAACGCAGGGCCTGGGGGGAAATCCTGAACTGTCAGAATTTTAAACACAGGGCCTGGGGGGAAATACTGAACTGTCAGAATTTTAAACACAGGGCCTGTGGGAAATACTGAACTGTCAGAATTTTAAACATAGGGCCTGTGGGAAATACTGAACTGTCAGAATTTTAAACACAGGGCCTGTGGGAAATACTGAACTGTCAGAAATTTAAACACTGGGCCTGTGGGAAATACTGAACTATCAGAATTTTAAACACAGGGCCTGTGGGAAATACTGAACTGTCAGAAATTTTAAACGCAGGGCCTGTGGGAAATACTGAACTGTCAGAATTTTAAACAGAGGGCCTGTGGGAAATACTGAACTGTCAGAATTTTAAACACAGGGCCTGGGGGGAAATCCTGAACTGTCAGAATTTTAAACACAGGGACTGTGGGAAATACTGAACTGTCAGAATTTTAAACGCAGGGCCTGGGGGGAAATCCTGAACTGTCAGAATTTTAAACACAGGGCCTGGGGGAAATCCTGAACTGTCAGAATTTTAAACAGAGGGCCTGTGGGAAATACTGAACTGTCAGAATTTTAAACACAGGGCCTGTGGGAAATCCTGAACTGTCAGAATTATAAACACAGGGCCTGTGGGAAATACTGAACTGTCAGAATTATAAACACAGGGCCTGTGGGAAATACTGAACTGTCAGAATTTTAAACATAGGGCCTGGGGGAAATACTGAACTGTCAGAATTTTAAACACAGGGCCTGTGGGAAATACCTGAACTGTCAGAATTTTAAACAGAGGGCCTGTGGGAAAATCCTGAACTGTCAGAATTTTAAACACAGGGCCTGTGGGAAATACTGAACTGTCAGAATTTTAAACACAGGGCCTGTGGGAAATACTGAACTGTCAGAATTTTAAACAGAGGGCCTGTGGGAAATCCTGAACTGTCAGAATTTTAAACACAGGGCCTGTGGGAAATACTGAACTGTCAGAATTTTAAACACAGGGCCTGTGGGAAATACTGAACTGTCAGAATTTTAAACACAGGGCCTGGGGGAAATACTGAACTGTCAGAATTTTAAACACAGGGCCTGTGGGAAATACTGAACTGTCAGAATTTTAAACAGAGGGCCTGTGGGAAATACTGAACTGTCAGAATTTTAAACAGAGGGCCTGTGGGAAATACTGAACTGTCAGAATTTTAAACACAGGGCCTGTGGGAAATACTGAACTGTCAGAATTTTAAACACAGGGCCTGGAGGAAATACTGAACTGTCAGAATTTTAAACACAGGGCCTGTGGGAAATACTGAACTGTCAGAATTGTAAACACAGGGCCTGTGGGAAATACTGAACTGTCAGAATTTTAAACACAGGGCCTGGGGGGAAATCCTGAACTGTCAGAATTTTAAACACAGGGCCTGTGGGAAATACTGAACTGTCAGAATTTTAAACACAGGGCCTGGAGGAAATACTGAACTGTCAGAATTTTAAACACAGGGCCTGTGGGAAATACTGAACTGTCAGAATTTTAAACACAGGGCCTGTGGGAAATACTGAACTGTCAGAATTTTAAACACAGGGCCTGGGGGGAAATCCTGAACTGTCAGAATTTTAAACACAGGGCCTGTGGGAAATACTGAACTGTCAGAATTTTAAACACAGGGCCTGTGGGAAATACTGAACTATCAGAATTTTAAACACAGGGCCTGTGGGAAATACTGAACTGTCAGAATTTTAAACACAGGGCCTGTGGGAAATACTGAACTATCAGAATTTTAAACACAGGGCCTGTGGGAAATACTGAACTGTCAGAATTTTAAACACAGGGCCTGTGGGAAATACTGAACTATCAGAATTTTAAACACAGGGCCTGTGGGAAATCCTGAACTGTCAGAATTTTAAACACAGGGCCTGGGGGGAAATACTGAACTATCAGAATTTTAAACACAGGGCCTGGGGGGAAATACTGAACTATCAGAATTTTAAACACAGGGCCTGGGGGGAAATACTGAACTATCAGAATTTTAAACACAAGGGCCTGTGGGAAATACTGAACTATCAGAATTTTAAACACAGGGCCTGGGGGGAAATACTGAACTATCAGAATTTTAAACACAGGGCCTGGGCGGAAATACTGAACTATCAGAATTTTAAACACAGGGCCTGTGGGAAATACTGAACTATCAGAATTTTAAACACAGGGCCTGTGGGAAATACTGAACTGTCAGAAATTTAAACACAGGGCCTGGGGGGAAATACTGAACTGTCAGAATTTTAAACACAGGGCCTGTGGGAAATACTGAACTGTCAGAATTTTAAACACAGGGCCTGTGGGAAATACTGAACTGTCAGAATTTTAAACACAGGGCCTGTGGGAAATACTGAACTGTCAGAATTTTAAACACAGGGCCTGTGGGAAAT
This sequence comes from Heterodontus francisci, assembly GCF_036365525.1. NCBI lineage: Eukaryota > Metazoa > Chordata > Chondrichthyes > Heterodontiformes > Heterodontidae > Heterodontus > Heterodontus francisci. The sequence goes on from NW_027141083.1 coordinate 1,706,703, forward strand.
ACTGAACTGTCAGAATTTTAAACACAGGGCCTGTGGGAAATACTGAACTATCAGAATTTTAAACAGAGGGCCTGTGGGAAATACTGAACTATCAGAATTTTAAACACAGGGCCTGTGGGAAATACTGAACTGTCAGAATTTTAAACGCAGGGCCTGTGGGAAATACTGAACTGTCAGAATTTTAAACACAGGGCCTGTGGGAAATCCTGAACTGTCAGAATTTTAAACACAGGGCCTGTGGGAAATACTGAACTGTCAGAATTTTAAACAGAGGGCCTGTGGGAAATACTGAACTGTCAGAATTTTAAACACAGGGCCTGTGGGAAATACTGAACTGTCAGAATTTTAAACACAGGGCCTGGGGGGAAATACTGAACTGTCAGAATTTTAAACACAGGGCCTGTGGGAAATACTGAACTGTCAGAATTTTAAACATAGGGCCTGTGGGAAAATCCTGAACTGTCAGAATTTTAAACACAGGGCCTGTGGGAAATACTGAACTGTCAGAATTTTAAACACAGGGCCTGGGGGAAATACTGAACTGTCAGAATTTTAAACACAGGGCCTGTGGGAAATACTGAACTGTCAGAATTTTAAACACAGGGCCTGGGCGGAAATACTGAACTATCAGAATTTTAAACACAGGGCCTGTGGGAAATACTGAACTATCAGAAATTTAAACACAGGGCCTGGGGGGAAATACTGAACTGTCAGAATTTTAAACACAGGGCCTGTGGGAAATACTGAACTGTCAGAATTTTAAACACAGGGCCTGTGGGAAATACTGAACTGTCAGAATTTTAAACACAGGGCCTGTGGGAAATACTGAACTGTCAGAATTTTAAACACAGGGCCTGTGGGAAATACTGAACTGTCAGAATTTTAAACACAGGGCCTGTGGGAAATACTGAACTATCAGAATTTTAAACAGAGGGCCTGTGGGAAATACTGAACTATCAGAATTTTAAACACAGGGCCTGTGGGAAATACTGAACTGTCAGAATTTTAAACGCAGGGCCTGTGGGAAATACTGAACTGTCAGAATTTTAAACACAGGGCCTGGGGGAAATCCTGAACTGTCAGAATTTTAAACACAGGGCCTGTGGGAAATACTGAACTGTCAGAATTTTAAACAGAGGGCCTGTGGGAAATACTGAACTGTCAGAATTTTAAACACAGGGCCTGTGGGAAATACTGAACTGTCAGAATTTTAAACACAGGGCCTGGGGGGAAATACTGAACTGTCAGAATTTTAAACACAGGGCCTGTGGGAAATACTGAACTGTCAGAATTTTAAACATAGGGCCTGTGGGAAAATCCTGAACTGTCAGAATTTTAAACACAGTGCCTGTGGGAAATACTGAACTGTCAGAATTTTAAACACAGGGCCTGGGGGAAATCCTGAACTGTCAGAATTTTAAACACAGGGCCTGTGGGAAATACTGATCTGTCAGAATTTTAAACACAGGGCCTGGGGGAAATACTGAACTGTCAGAATTTTAAACAGAGGGCCTGTGGGAAATACTGAACTGTCAGAATTTTAAACACAAGGCCTGTGGGAAATACTGAACTGTCAGAATTTTAAACACAGGGCCTGTGGGGAAATACTGAACTGTCAGAATTTTAAACAGAGGGCCTGTGGGAAATACTGAACTGTCAGAATTTTAAACGCAGGGCCTGGGGGGAAATACTGAACTGTCAGAATTTTAAACACAGGGACTGGGGGAAGACTGAACTGTCAGAAATTTAAACACAGGGCCTGTGGGAAAATCCTGAACTGTCAGAATTTTAAACACAGGGCCTGTGGGAAATACTGAACTGTCAGAATTTTAAACAGAGGGCCTGTGGGAAAATCCTGAACTGTCAGAATTTTAAACACAGGGCCTGTGGGAAATACTGAACTGTCAGAATTTTAAACAGAGGGCCTGTGGGAAATACTGAACTGTCAGAATTTTAAACACAGGGCCTGGGGGGAAATACTGAACTGTCAGAATTTTAAACGCAGGGCCTGTGGGAAATACTGAACTGTCACAAATTTAAACGCAGGGCCTGTGGGAAATACTGAACTGTCAGAATTTTAAACACAGGGACTGTGGGAAATCCTGAACTGTCAGAATTTTAAACACAGGGCCTGTGGGAAATACTGAACTGTCAGAATTTTAAACACAGGGCCTGTGGGAAATACTGAACTGTCAGAAATTTAAACACTGGGCCTGTGGGAAATACTGAACTGTCAGAATTTTAAACACAGGGCCTGGGGGGAAATACTGAACTGTCAGAATTTTAAACACAGGGACTGTGGGAAATCCTGAACTGTCAGAATTTTAAACACAGGGCCTGTGGGAAATACTGAACTGTCAGAATTTTAAACACAGGGCCTGTGGGAAATACTGAACTGTCAGAATTTTAAACACAGGGCCTGGGGGGAAATACTGAACTGTCAGAATTTTAAACACAGGGCCTGTGGGAAATACTGAACTGTCAGAATTTTAAACACAGGGCCTGTGGGAAATACTGAACTGTCAGAATTTTAAACACAGGGCCTGGGGGGAAATCCTGAACTGTCAGAATTTTAAACACAGGGCCTGTGGGAAATACTGAACTGTCAGAATTTTAAACACAGGGCCTGGGGGGAAATCCTGAACTATCAGAATTTTAAACACAGGGCCTGTGGGAAATACTGAACTGTCAGAATTTTAAACAGAGGGCCTGTGGGAAATACTGAACTGTCAGAATTTTAAACACAAGGGCCTGTGGGAAATACTGAACTGTCAGAATTTTAAACACAGGGCCTGTGGGAAATACTGAACTGTCAGAATTTTAAACACAGGGCCTGTGGGAAATACTGAACTGTCAGAATTTTAAACACAAGGGCCTGTGGGAAATACTGAACTGTCAGAATTTTAAACACAGGGCCTGTGGGAAATACTGAACTGTCAGAATTTTAAACACAAGGCCTGGGGGAAATCCTGAACTGTCAGAATTTTAAACACAGGGCCTGTGGGAAATACTGAACTGTCAGAATTTTAAACACAGGGCCTGGGGGGAAATCCTGAACTGTCAGAATTTTAAACACAGGGCCTGTGGGAAATACTGAACTATCAGAATTTTAAACACAGGGCCTGGGGGAAATCCTGAACTGTCAGAATTTTAAACACAGGGCCTGTGGGAAATACTGAACTATCAGAATTTTAAACAGAGGGCCTGTGGGAAATACTGAACTGTCAGAAATTTTAAACACAGGGCCTGTGGGAAATACTGAACTGTCAGAATTTTAAACGCAGGGCCTGTGGGAAATACTGAACTATCAGAATTTTAAACAGAGGGCCTGTGGGAAATACTGAACTATCAGAATTTTAAACACAGGGCCTGTGGGAAATACTGAACTGTCAGAATTTTAAACAGAGGGCCTGTGGGAAATACTGAACTGTCAGAATTTTAAACAGAGGGCCTGTGGGAAATACTGAACTGTCAGAAATTTAAACACAGGGCCTGGGGGGAAATACTGAACTGTCAGAATTTTAAACACAGGGCCTGTGGGAAATACTGAACTGTCAGAATTTTAAACACAGGGCCTGTGGGAAATACTGAACTATCAGAATTTTAAACACAGGGCCTGTGGGAAATACTGAACTGTCAGAATTTTAAACACAGGGCCTGTGGGAAATACTGAACTGTCAGAATTTTAAACACAGGGCCTGTGGGAAATACTGAACTGTCAGAATTTTAAACACAGGGCCTGTGGGAAATACTGAACTATCAGAATTTTAAACAGAGGGCCTGTGGGAAATACTGAACTATCAGAATTTTAAACACAGGGCCTGTGGGAAATACTGAACTGTCAGAATTTTAAACGCAGGGCCTGTGGGAAATACTGAACTGTCAGAATTTTAAACACAGGGCCTGGGGGAAATCCTGAACTGTCAGAATTTTAAACACAGGGCCTGTGGGAAATACTGAACTGTCAGAATTTTAAACAGAGGGCCTGTGGGAAATACTGAACTGTCAGAATTTTAAACACAGGGCCTGGGGGGAAATACTGAACTGTCAGAATTTTAAACACAGGGCCTGTGGGAAATACTGAACTGTCAGAATTTTAAACATAGGGCCTGTGGGAAATACTGAACTGTCAGAATTTTAAACACAGGGCCTGTGGGAAAATCCTGAACTGTCAGAATTTTAAACACAGGGCCTGGGGGAAATACTGAACTGTCAGAATTTTAAACACAGGGCCTGTGGGAAATACTGAACTGTCAGAATTTTAAACACAGGGACTGTGGGAAATACTGAACTGTCAGAAATTTAAACACATGGGCCTGTGGGAAATCCTGAACTGTCAGAATTTTAAACACAGGGACTGTGGGAAATACTGAACTGTCAGAATTTTAAACACATGGGCCTGTGGGAAATCCTGAACTGTCAGAATTTTAAACACAGGGACTGTGGGAAATACTGAACTGTCAGAATTTTAAACACAGGGCCTGTGGGAAATACTGAACTGTCAGAATTTTAAACATAGGGCCTGTGGGAAAATCCTGAACTGTCAGAATTTTAAACACAGTGCCTGTGGGAAATACTGAACTGTCAGAATTTTAAACACAGGGCCTGGGGGAAATCCTGAACTGTCAGAATTTTAAACACAGGGCCTGTGGGAAATACTGAACTATCAGAATTTTAAACACAGGGCCTGGGGGGAAATCCTGAACTGTCAGAATTTTAAACACAGGGCCTGTGGGAAATACTGATCTGTCAGAATTTTAAACACAGGGCCTGGGGGAAATACTGAACTGTCAGAATTTTAAACAGAGGGCCTGTGGGAAATACTGAACTGTCAGAATTTTAAACACAAGGCCTGTGGGAAATACTGAACTGTCAGAATTTTAAACAGAGGGCCTGTGGGAAATACTGAACTGTCAGAATTTTAAACGCAGGGCCTGGGGGGAAATACTGAACTGTCAGAATTTTAAACACAGGGACTGGGGGAAATCCTGAACTGTCAGAAATTTAAACACAGGGCCTGTGGGAAAATCCTGAACTGTCAGAATTTTAAACACAGGGCCTGTGGGAAATACTGAACTGTCAGAATTTTAAACAGAGGGCCTGTGGGAAAATCCTGAACTGTCAGAATTTTAAACACAGGGCCTGTGGGAAATACTGAACTGTCAGAATTTTAAACAGAGGGCCTGTGGGAAATACTGAACTGTCAGAATTTTAAACACAGGGCCTGGGGGGAAATACTGAACTGTCAGAATTTTAAACGCAGGGCCTGTGGGAAATACTGAACTGTCACAAATTTAAACGCAGGGCCTGTGGGAAATACTGAACTGTCAGAATTTTAAACACAGGGACTGTGGGAAATCCTGAACTGTCAGAATTTTAAACACAGGGCCTGTGGGAAATACTGAACTGTCAGAATTTTAAACACAGGGCCTGTGGGAAATACTGAACTGTCAGAAATTTAAACACTGGGCCTGTGGGAAATACTGAACTGTCAGAATTTTAAACACAGGGCCTGGGGGGAAATACTGAACTGTCAGAATTTTAAACACAGGGACTGTGGGAAATCCTGAACTGTCAGAATTTTAAACACAGGGCCTGTGGGAAATACTGAACTGTCAGAATTTTAAACACAGGGCCTGTGGGAAATACTGAACTGTCAGAAATTTAAACACTGGGCCTGTGGGAAATACTGAACTGTCAGAATTTTAAACACAGGGCCTGGGGGAAATCCTGAACTGTCAGAATTTTAAACGCAGGGCCTGGGGGGAAATCCTGAACTGTCAGAATTTTAAACACAGGGACTGTGGGAAATCCTGAACTGTCTGAATTTTAAACACAGGGCCTGTGGGAAATACTGAACTGTCAGAATTTTAAACACAGGGCCTGTGGGAAATACTGAACTGTCAGAAATTTAAACACTGGGCCTGTGGGAAATACTGAACTGTCAGAATTTTAAACACAGGGCCTGGGGGAAATCCTGAACTGTCAGAATTTTAAACGCAGGGCCTGGGGGGAAATCCTGAACTGTCAGAATTTTAAACACAGGGCCTGGGGGGAAATACTGAACTGTCAGAATTTTAAACACAGGGCCTGTGGGAAATACTGAACTGTCAGAATTTTAAACATAGGGCCTGTGGGAAATACTGAACTGTCAGAATTTTAAACACAGGGCCTGTGGGAAATACTGAACTGTCAGAAATTTAAACACTGGGCCTGTGGGAAATACTGAACTATCAGAATTTTAAACACAGGGCCTGTGGGAAATACTGAACTGTCAGAAATTTTAAACGCAGGGCCTGTGGGAAATACTGAACTGTCAGAATTTTAAAAAGAGGGCCTGTGGGAAATACTGAACTGTCAGAATTTTAAACACAGGGCCTGGGGGGAAATCCTGAACTGTCAGAATTTTAAACACAGGGACTGGGGGAAATACTGAACTGTCAGAATTTTAAACACAGGGACTGTGGGAAATACTGAACTGTCAGAATTTTAAACGCAGGGCCTGGGGGGAAATCCTGAACTGTCAGAATTTTAAACACAGGGCCTGGGGGGAAATCCTGAACTGTCAGAATTTTAAACACAGGGCCTGGGGGAAATCCTGAACTGTCAGAATTTTAAACGCAGGGCCTGGGGGAAATCCTGAACTGTCAGAATTTTAAACAGAGGGCCTGTGGGAAAATCCTGAACTGTCAGAATTTTAAACAGAGGGCCTGTGGGAAATACTGAACTGTCAGAATTTTAAACACAGGGCCTGTGGGAAATACTGAACTGTCAGAATTATAAACACAGGGCCTGTGGGAAATACTGAACTGTCAGAATTTTAAACATAGGGCCTGGGGGAAATACTGAACTGTCAGAATTTTAAACACAGGGCCTGTGGGAAATACCTGAACTGTCAGAATTTTAAACAGAGGGCCTGTGGGAAAATCCTGAACTGTCAGAATTTTAAACACAGGGCCTGTGGGAAATACTGAACTGTCAGAATTTTAAACACAGGGCCTGTGGGAAATACTGAACTGTCAGAATTTTAAACAGAGGGCCTGTGGGAAATACTGAACTGTCAGAATTTTAAACACAGGGCCTGTGGGAAATACTGAACTGTCAGAATTTTAAACAGAGGGCCTGTGGGAAATACTGAACTGTCAGAATTTTAAACAGAGGGCCTGTGGGAAATACTGAACTGTCAGAATTTTAAACACAGGGACTGGGGGAAATCCTGAACTGTCAGAATTTTAAACACAGGGCCTGGAGGAAATACTGAACTGTCAGAATTTTAAACACAGGGCCTGTGGGAAATACTGAACTGTCAGAATTTTAAACACAGGGACTGTGGGAAATACTGAACTGTCAGAATTTTAAACACAGGGCCTGGGGGGAAATCCTGAACTGTCAGAATTTTAAACACAGGGCCTGTGGGAAATACTGAACTGTCAGAATTTTAAACACAGGGCCTGTGGGAAATACTGAACTATCAGAATTTTAAACACAGGGCCTGTGGGAAATACTGAACTGTCAGAATTTTAAACACAGGGCCTGTGGGAAATACTGAACTATCAGAATTTTAAACACAGGGCCTGTGGGAAATACTGAACTGTCAGAATTTTAAACACAGGGCCTGTGGGAAATACTGAACTATCAGAATTTTAAACAGAGGGACTGTGGGAAATCCTGAACTGTCAGAATTTTAAACACAGGGCCTGTGGGAAAATCCTGAACTGTCAGAATTTTAAACACAGGGCCTGTGGGAAAATCCTGAACTGTCAGAATTTTAAACACAGGGCCTGTGGGAAATCCTGAACTATCAGAATTTTAAACACAGGGCCTGGGGGGAAATACTGAAGTATCAGAATTTTAAACACAAGGGCCTGTGGGAAATACTGAACTATCAGAATTTTAAACACAGGGCCTGGGGGGAAATACTGAACTATCAGAATTTTAAACACAGGGCCTGGGGGGAAATACTGAACTATCAGAATTTTAAACACAAGGGCCTGTGGGAAATACTGAACTATCAGAATTTTAAACACAGGGCCTGGGGGGAAATACTGAACTATCAGAATTTTAAACACAAGGGCCTGTGGGAAATACTGAACAATCAGAATTTTAAACACAGGGACTGTGGGAAATACTGAACTATCAGAATTTTAAACACAGGGCCTGGGGGGAAATACTGAACTATCAGAATTTTAAACACAAGGGCCTGTGGGAAATACTGAACTATCAGAATTTTAAACACAGGGCCTGGGGGGAAATACTGAACTATCAGAATTTTAAACACAAGGGCCTGTGGGAAATACTGAACTATCAGAATTTTAAACACAGGGCCTGGGGGGAAATACTGAACTATCAGAATTTTAAACACAGGGCCTGTGGGAAATACTGAACTATCAGAATTTTAAACAGATGGGCCTGTGGGAAATACTGAACTATCAGAATTTTAAACACAGGGCCTGTGGGAAATACTGAACTATCAGAATTTTAAACACAGGGACTGTGGGAAATACTGAACTGTCAGAATTTTAAACACAGGGCCAGTGGGAAATACTGAACTGTCAGAATTTTAAACACAGGGCCTGGGGGAAATACTGAACTATCAGAATTTTAAACATAGGGCCTGGGGGGAAATACTGAACTATCAGAATTTTAAACACAAGGGCCTGTGGGAAATCCTAAACTGTCAGAATTTTAAACACAGGGCCTGTGGGAAATACTGAACTATCAGAATTTTAAACACAGGGCCTGTGGGAAATACTGAACTATCAGAATTTTAAACACAGGGCCTGTGGGAAATACTGAACTGTCAGAATTTTAAACACAGGGCCTGTGGGAAATACTGAACTGTCAGAATTTTAAACACAGGGCCTGGGGGGAAATCCTGAACTGTCAGAATTTTAAACACAGGGACTGTGGGAAATACTGAACTGTCAGAAATTTAAACACAGGGCCTGTGGGAAATCCTGAACTGTCAGAATTTTAAACACAGGGCCTGTGGGAAATACTGAACTATCAGAATTTTAAACAGAGGGCCTGTGGGAAATACTGAACTGTCAGAATTTTAAACACAGGGCCTGTGGGAAATACTGAACTGTCAGAAATTTAAACACAAGGCCTGGGGGGAAATACTGAACTATCAGAATTTTAAACACAAGGGCCTGTGGGAAATCCTGAACTGTCAGAATTTTAAACACAGGGCCTGTGGGAAATACTGAACTATCAGAATTTTAAACACAAGGGCCTGTGGGAAATACTGAACTGTCAGAATTTTAAACACAAGGGCCTGTGGGAAATACTGAACTGTCAGAATTTTAAACACAGGGCCTGTGGGAAATACTGAACTATCAGAATTTTAAACAGAGGGCCTGTGGGAAAATCCTGAACTGTCAGAATTTTAAACAGAGGGCCTGTGGGAAAATCCTGAACTGTCAGAATTTTAAACACAGGGCCTGTGGGAAAATCCTGAACTGTCAGAATTTTAAACAGAGGGCCTGTGGGAAATACTGAACTATCAGAATTTTAAACACAAGGGCCTGGGGGGAAATACTGAACTATCAGAATTTTAAACACAGGGCCTGTGGGAAATACTGAACTATCAGAATTTTAAACAGATGGGCCTGTGGGAAATACTGAACTATCAGAATTTTAAACACAGGGCCTGTGGGAAATACTGAACTATCAGAATTTTAAACACAGGGCCTGTGGGAAATACTGAACTATCAGAATTTTAAACAGAGGGCCTGTGGGAAATACTGAACTATCAGAATTTTAAACATAGGGCCTGGGGGGAAATACTGAACTATCAGAATTTTAAACACAAGGGCCTGTGGGAAATCCTGAACTGTCAGAATTTTAAACACAGGGCCTGTGGGAAATACTGAACTATCAGAATTTTAAACACAAGGGCCTGTGGGAAATCCTGAACTGTCAGAATTTTAAACACAGGGCCTGTGGGAAATACTGAACTATCAGAATTTTAAACAGAGGGCCTGTGGGAAATACTGAACTGTCAGAATTTTAAACACAGGGCCTGGGGGAAATACTGAACTGTCAGAATTTTAAACACAGGGCCTGTGGGAAATACTGATCTGTCAGAATTTTAAACACAAGGACTGTGGGGAAATACTGAACTGTCAGAATTTTAAACACAGGGCCTGTGGGAAATCCTGAACTGTCAGAATTTTAAACACAGGGCCTGGGGGAAATACTGAACTGTCAGAATTTTAAACACAGGGACTGTGGGAAATACTGATCTGTCAGAATTTTAAACACAGGGCCTGTGGGAAATACTGAACTGTCAGAAATTTAAACACAAGGCCTGGGGGGAAATACTGAACTATCAGAATTTTAAACACAAGGGCCTGTGGGAAATCCTGAACTGTCAGAATTTTAAACACAGGGCCTGTGGGAAATACTGAACTATCAGAATTTTAAACACAAGGGCCTGTGGGAAATACTGAACTGTCAGAATTTTAAACACAAGGGCCTGTGGGAAATACTGAACTGTCAGAATTTTAAACACAGGGCCTGTGGGAAATCCTGAACTGTCAGAATTTTAAACACAGGGCCTGTGGGAAATACTGAACTATCAGAATTTTAAACAGAGGGCCTGTGGGAAATACTGAACTATCAGAATTTTAAACATAGGGCCTGTGGGAAATACTGAACTGTCAGAATTTTAAACAGAGGGCCTGTGGGAAAATCCTGAACTGTCAGAATTTTAAACACAGGGCCTGTGGGAAAATCCTGAACTGTCAGAATTTTAAACAGAGGGCCTGTGGGAAATACTGAACTATCAGAATTTTAAACACAAGGGCCTGTGGGAAATACTGAACTGTCAGAATTTTAAACACAGGGCCTGTGGGAAATACTGAACTGTCAGAATTTTAAACACAGGGCCTGGGGGGAAATCCTGAACTGTCAGAATTTTAAACACAGGGCCTGGGGGAAATCCTGAACTGTCAGAATTTTAAACACAGGGCCTGGGGGAAATACTGAACTGTCAGAATTTTAAACACAGGGCCTGTGGGAAATACTGAACTATCAGAATTTTAAACACAAGGGCCTGTGGGAAATACTGAACTGTCAGAATTTTAAACACAGGGCCTGTGGGAAATACTGAACTGTCAGAATTTTAAACACAGGGCCTGGGGGGAAATCCTGAACTGTCAGAATTTTAAACACAGGGCCTGTGGGAAATACTGAACTATCAGAATTTTAAACACAAGGGCCTGTGGGAAATACTGAACTATCAGAATTTTAAACACAGGGCCTGGGGGAAATACTGAACTGTCAGAATTTTAAACACAGGGCCTGTGGGAAATACTGAACTATCAGAATTTTAAACAGAGGGCCTGTGGGAAATACTGAACTGTCAGAATTTTAAACACAGGGCCTGTGGGAAATACTGAACTGTCAGAATTTTAAACACAGGGCCTGTGGGAAATACTGAACTGTCAGAATTTTAAACACAGGGCCTGGGGGAAATCCTGAACTGTCAGAATTTTAAACACAAGGGCCTGTGGGAAATACTGAACTGTCAGAATTTTAAACACAGGGCCTGTGGGAAATACTGAACTGTCAGAATTTTAAACACAGGGCCTGGGGGAAAATCCTGAACTGTCAGAATTTTAAACATAGGGCCTGTGGGAAATACTGAACTGTCAGAATTTTAAACACAAGGGCCTGTGGGAAATACTGAACTGTCAGAATTTTAAACACAGGGCCTGTGGGAAATACTGAACTATCAGAATTTTAAACACAGGGCCTGTGGGAAATACTGAACTGTCAGAATTTTAAACACAAGGCCTGGGGGAAATCCTGAACTGTCAGAATTTTAAACACAGGGCCTGTGGGAAATACTGAACTGTCAGAATTTTAAACACAGGGCCTGGGGGGAAATCCTGAACTGTCAGAATTTTAAACACAGGGCCTGTGGGAAATTCTGAACTATCAGAATTTTAAACACAGGGCCTGGGGGAAATCCTGAACTGTCAGAATTTTAAACACAGGGCCTGTGGGAAATACTGAACTATCAGAATTTTAAACAGAGGGCCTGTGGGAAATACTGAACTATCAGAATTTTAAACACAGGGCCTGTGGGAAATACTGAACTGTCAGAATTTTAAACAGAGGGCCTGTGGGAAATCCTGAACTGTCAGAATTTTAAACACAGGGCCTGTGGGAAATACTGAACTGTCAGAAATTTTAAACACAGGGCCTGTGGGAAATACTGAACTGTCAGAATTTTAAACAGAGGGCCTGTGGGAAATACTGAACTATCAGAATTTTAAACACAGGGCCTGTGGGAAATACTGAACTGTCAGAATTTTAAACAGAGGGCCTGTGGGAAATACTGAACTGTCAGAATTTTAAACAGAGGGCCTGTGGGAAATACTGAACTATCAGAATTTTAAACACAGGGCCTGTGGGAAATACTGAACTGTCAGAATTTTAAACAGAGGGCCTGTGGGAAATACTGAACTGTCAGAATTTTAAACACAGGGCCTGTGGGAAATACTGAACTGTCAGAAATTTAAACACAGGGCCTGGGGGGAAATACTGAACTGTCAGAATTTTAAACACAGGGCCTGTGGGAAATACTGAACTGTCAGAATTTTAAACACAGGGCCTGTGGGAAATACTGAACTGTCAGAATTTTAAACACAGGGCCTGTGGGAAATACTGAACTGTCAGAATTTTAAACACAGGGCCTGTGGGAAATACTGAACTGTCAGAAATTTAAACACAGGGCCTGTGGGAAATACTGAACTGTCAGAAATTTAAACACAGGGCCTGTGGGAAATACTGAACTGTCAGAATTTTAAACACAGGGCCTGTGGGAAAATCCTGAACTATCAGAATTTTAAACACAGGGCCTGTGGGAAATACTGAACTGTCAGAATTTTAAACACAGGGCCTGGGGGAAATACTGAACTGTCAGAATTTTAAACACAGGGCCTGTGGGAAATACTGAACTATCAGAATTTTAAACGGAGGGCCTGTGGGAAATACTGAACTATCAGAATTTTAAACGGAGGGCCTGTGGGAAATACTGAACTGTCAGAATTTTAAACACAGGGCCTGTGGGAAATACTGAACTGTCAGAAATTTAAACACAGGGCCTGTGGGAAATACTGAACTGTCAGAATTTTAAACACAGGGCCTGTGGGAAAATCCTGAACTATCAGAATTTTAAACACAGGGCCTGTGGGAAATACTGAACTATCAGAATTTTAAACGGAGGGCCTGTGGGAAATACTGAACTGTCAGAATTTTAAACACAGGGCCTGTGGGAAATACTGAACTATCAGAATTTTAAACGGAGGGCCTGTGGGAAATACTGAACTATCAGAATTTTAAACGGAGGGCCTGTGGGAAATACTGAACTATCAGAATTTTAAACACAGGGCCTGTGGGAAATACTGAACTGTCAGAAATTTAAACACAGGGCCTGTGGGAAATACTGAACTGTCAGAATTTTAAACACAGGGACTGGGGGAAATACTGAACTGTCAGAATTTTAAACACAGGGCCTGGGGGAAATACTGAACTGTCAGAATTTTAAACACAGGGCCTGTGGGAAAATCCTGAACTGTCAGAATTTTAAACACAGGGCCTGTGGGAAAATCCTGAACTATCAGAATTTTAAACACAGGGCCTGTGGGAAATACTGAACTGTCAGAATTTTAAACACAGGGCCTGTGGGAAATACTGAACTATCAGAATTTTAAACACAGGGACTGTGGGAAATACTGAACTGTCAGAATTTTAAACACAGGGCCTGTGGGAAATACTGAACTATCAGAATTTTAAACACAGGGACTGTGGGAAATACTGAACTGTCAGAATTTTAAACACAGGGCCTGTGGGAAAATCCTGAACTGTCAGAATTTTAAACACAGGGCCTGTGGGAAAATCCTGAACTATCAGAATTTTAAACACAGGGCCTGTGGGAAATACTGAACTGTCAGAATTTTAAACACAGGGCCTGTGGGAAATACTGAACTATCAGAATTTTAAACACAGGGACTGTGGGAAATACTGAACTGTCAGAATTTTAAACACAGGGCCTGTGGGAAATACTGAACTATCAGAATTTTAAACACAGGGACTGTGGGAAATACTGAACTGTCAGAATTTTAAACACAGGGCCTGTGGGAAATACTGAACTGTCAGAATTTTAAACACAGGGCCTGTGGGAAATACCTGAACTGTCAGAATTTTAAACAGAGGGCCTGTGGGAAAATCCTGAACTGTCAGAATTTTAAACACAGGGCCTGTGGGAAATACTGAACTGTCAGAATTTTAAACAGAGGGCCTGTGGGAAATCCTGAACTGTCAGAATTTTAAACAGAGGGCCTGTGGGAAAATCCTGAACTGTCAGAATTTTAAACACAGGGCCTGTGGGAAATACTGAACTGTCAGAATTTTAAACAGAGGGCCTGTGGGAAATACTGAACTGTCAGAATTTTAAACAGAGGGCCTGTGGGAAAATCCTGAACTGTCAGAATTTTAAACACAGGGCCTGTGGGAAATACTGAACTATCAGAATTTTAAACACAGGGCCTGTGGGAAATCCTGAACTGTCAGAATTTTAAACATAGGGACTGTGGGAAATACTGAACTGTCAGAATTTTAAACACAGGGCCTGTGGGAAATACTGAACTGTCAGAATTTTAAACAGAGGGCCTGTGGGAAATACTGAACTGTCAGAATTTTAAACACAGGGCCTGTGGGAAATCCTGAACTGTCAGAATTTTAAACACAGGGCGTGTGGGAAATACCTGAACTGTCAGAATTTTAAACAGAGGGCCTGTGGGAAAATCCTGAACTGTCAGAATTTTAAACACAGGGCCTGTGGGAAAATCCTGAACTGTCAGAAGTTTAAACACAGGGCCTGGGGGAAATACTGAACTGTCAGAATTTTAAACAGAGGGCCTGTGGGAAAATCCTGAACTGTCAGAAGTTTAAACACAGGGCCTGTGGGAAATACTGAACTGTCAGAATTTTAAACAGAGGGCCTGTGGGAAATACTGAACTGTCAGAATTTTAAACAGAGGGCCTGTGGGAAATACTGAACTGTCAGAATTTTAAACACAGGGCCTGTGGGAAATACTGAACTGTCAGAATTTTAAACACAGGGACTGGGGGAAATCCTGAACTGTCAGAATTTTAAACACAGGGCCTGTGGGAAATACTGAACTGTCAGAATTTTAAACACAGGGACTGTGGGAAATACTGAACTATCAGAATTTTAAACACAGGGACTGGGGGAAATACTGAACTGTCAGAATTTTAAACACAGGGCCTGTGGGAAAATCCTGAACTGTCAGAAGTTTAAACACAGGGCCTGTGGGAAATACTGAACTGTCAGAATTTTAAACAGAGGGCCTGTGGGAAATACTGAACTGTCAGAATTTTAAACAGAGGGCCTGTGGGAAATACTGAACTGTCAGAATTTTAAACACAGGGCCTGTGGGAAATACTGAACTGTCAGAATTTTAAACACAGGGCCTGTGGGAAATACTGAACTGTCAGAATTTTAAACACAGGGCCTGTGGGAAATACTGAACTATCAGAATTTTAAACACAGCGACTGTGGGAAATACTGAACTGTCAGAATTTTAAACACAGGGCCTGTGGGAAAATCCTGAACTGTCAGAATTTTAAACACAGGGCCTGGGGGAAATACTGAACTGTCAGAATTTTAAACAGAGGGCCTGTGGGAAAATCCTGAACTGTCAGAAGTTTAAACACAGGGCCTGTGGGAAATACTGAACTGTCAGAATTTTAAACACAGGGCCTGTGGGAAAATCCTGAACTGTCAGAAGTTTAAACACAGGGCCTGGGGGAAATACTGAACTGTCAGAATTTTAAACACAGGGCCTGTGGGAAAATCCTGAACTGTCAGAAGTTTAAACACAGGGCCTGGGGGAAATACTGAACTGTCAGAATTTTAAACAGAGGGCCTGTGGGAAAATCCTGAACTGTCAGAAGTTTAAACACAGGGCCTGTGGGAAATACTGAACTGTCAGAATTTTAAACAGAGGGCCTGGAGGAAATACTGAACTATCAGAATTTTAAACAGAGGGCCTGTGGGAAATACTGAACTGTCAGAATTTTAAACAGAGGGCCTGTGGGAAATACTGAACTGTCAGAATTTTAAACACAGGGCCTGTGGGAAATACTGAACTGTCAGAATTTTAAACACAGGGCCTGGGGAAAATCCTGAACTGTCAGAATTTTAAACACAGGGCCTGTGGGAAATCCTGAACTGTCAGAATTTTCAACACAGGGCCTGGGGAAAATACTGAACTGTCAGAATTTTAAACACAGGGCCTGTGGGGAAATACTGAACTGTCAGAATTTTAAACACAGGGCCTGTGGGAAATACTGAACTGTCAGAATTTTAAACACAGGGCCTGGGGGGAAATCCTGAACTGTCAGAATTTTAAACACAGGGCCTGGGGAAAATACTGAACTGTCAGAATTTTAAACACAGGGCCTGGAGGAAATACTGAACTGTCAGAATTTTAAACACAGGGCCTGTGGGAAATACTGAACTGTCAGAATTTTAAACACAGGGCCTGGAGGAAATACTGAACTGTCAGAATTTTAAACACAGGGCCTGTGGGAAAATCCTGAACTGTCAGAATTTTAAACACAGGGCCTGGGGGGAAATCCTGAACTGTCAGAATTTTAAACACAGGGCCTGTGGGAAATACTGAACTGTCAGAATTTTAAACACAGGGCCTGTGGGAAATACTGAACTATCAGAATTTTAAACACAGGGCCTGTGGGAAATACTGAACTGTCAGAATTTTAAACACAGGGCCTGTGGTAAATACTGAACTATCAGAATTTTAAACACAGGGCCTGTGGGAAATACTGAACTGTCAGAATTTTAAACACAGGGCCTGTGGGAAAATCCTGAACTGTCAGAATTTTAAACACAGGGCCTGGGGGGAAATCCTGAACTGTCAGAATTTTAAACACAGGGCCTGTGGGAAATACTGAACTATCAGAATTTTAAACACAGGGCCTGTGGGAAATACTGAACTGTCAGAATTTTAAACACAGGGCCTGTGGGAAATACTGAACTGTCAGAATTTTAAACACAGGGACTGTGGGAAAATCCTGAACTGTCAGAATTTTAAACACAGGGCCTGGGGGAAAATCCTGAACTGTCAGAATTTTAAACACAGGGCCTGTGGGAAATACTGAACTATCAGAATTTAAAACACAGGGCCTGTGGGAAATACTGAACTGTCAGAATTTTAAACACAGGGCCTGGGGGGAAATACTGAACTATCAGAATTTTAAACACAAGGGCCTGTGGGAAATACTGAACTGTCAGAATTTTAAACACAGGGCCTGTGGGAAATACTGAACTATCAGAATTTTAAACAGAGGGCCTGTGGGAAAATCCTGAACTGTCAGAATTTTAAACACAGGGCCTGTGGGAAAATCCTGAACTGTCAGAATTTTAAACACAGGGCCTGTGGGAAATACTGAACTATCAGAATTTTAAACACAGGGCCTGTGGGAAATACTGAACTGTCAGAATTTTAAACACAGGGCCTGGGGGGAAATCCTGAACTGTCAGAATTTTAAACACAGGGCCTGTGGGAAATACTGAACTATCAGAATTTTAAACACAGGGACTGTGGGAAATACTGAACTGTCAGAATTTTAAACACAGGGCCTGTGGGAAATACTGAACTGTCAGAATTTTAAACACAGGGCCTGGGGGGAAATCCTGAACTGTCAGAATTTTAAACACAGGGCCTGTGGGGAAATCCTGAACTGTCAGAATTTTAAACACAGGGCCTGGGGGGAAATACTGAACTGTCAGAATTTTAAACACAGGGCCTGTGGGAAATACTGAACTGTCAGAATTTTAAACACAGGGCCTGTGGGAAATACTGAACTGTCAGAATTTTAAACACAGGGCCTGGGGGGAAATCCTGAACTGTCAGAATTTTAAACACAGGGCCTGTGGGAAATACTGAACTGTCAGAATTTTAAACACAGGGACTGTGGGAAATACTGAACTGTCAGAATTTTAAACACAGGGCCTGGGGGGAAATCCTGAACTGTCAGAATTTTAAACACAGGGCCTGTGGGAAATACTGAACTGTCAGAATTTTAAACACAGGGCCTGTGGGAAATCCTGAACTGTCAGAATTTTAAACACAGGGCCTGGGGGGAAATCCTGAACTGTCAGAATTTTAAACACAGGGCCTGTGGGGAAATCCTGAGCTGTCAGAATTTTAAACACAGGGCCTGGGGGGAAATCCTGAACTGTCAGAATTTTAAACACAGGGCCTGGGGGGAAATACTGAACTGTCAGAATTTTAAACACAGGGCCTGTGGGAAATACTGAACTGTCAGAATTTTAAACACAGGGCCTGTGGGAAATACTGAACTATCAGAATTTTAAACACAGGGCCTGGGGGAAATCCTGAACTGTCAGAATTTTAAACACAGGGCCTGTGGGAAATCCTGAACTGTCAGAATTTTAAACACAGGGCTTGGGGGAAATACTGAACTGTCAGAATTTTAAACACAGGGCCTGTGGGAAATACTGAACTATCAGAATTTTAAACACAGGGCCTGGGGGAAATCCTGAACTGTCAGAATTTTAAACACAGGGCCTGTGGGAAATACTGAACTGTCAGAATTTTAAACACAGGGCCTGTGGGAAATACTGAACTGTCAGAATTTTAAACACAGGGCCTGTGGGAAATACTGAACTGTCAGAATTTTAAACACAGGGCCTGGGGGAAATCCTGAACTGTCAGAATTTTAAACACAGGGCCTGTGGGAAATACTGAACTGTCAGAATTTTAAACACAGGGCCTGTGGGAAATACTGAACTATCAGAATTTTAAACAGAGGGCCTGGGGGAAATCCTGAACTGTCAGAATTTTAAACACAGGGCCTGTGGGAAAATCCTGAACTGTCAGAATTTTAAACACAGGGCCTGGGGGAAATACTGAACTATCAGAATTTTAAACACAGGGCCTGTGGGAAATCCTGAACTATCAGAATTTTAAACACAAGGGCCTGTGGGAAATCCTGAACTGTCAGAATTTTAAACACAGGGCCTGTGGGAAATACTGAACTATCAGAATTTTAAACACAAGGGCCTGTGGGAAATACTGAACTGTCAGAATTTTAAACACAGGGCCTGTGGGAAATACTGAACTATCAGAATTTTAAACACAGGGCCTGTGGGAAATACTGAACTGTCAGAATTTTAAACACAGGGCCTGGAGGAAATACTGAACTATCAGAATTTTAAACACAGGGCCTGTGGGAAATACTGAACTATCAGAATTTTAAACACAGGGCCTGTGGGAAATACTGAACTGTCAGAATTTTAAACACAGGGCCTGTGGGAAAATCCTGAACTGTCAGAATTTTAAACACAGGGCCTGGGGGGAAATCCTGAACTGTCAGAATTTTAAACACAGGGCCTGTGGGAAATACTGAACTATCAGAATTTTAAACACAGGGCCTGTGGGAAATACTGAACTGTCAGAATTTTAAACACAGGGCCTGTGGGAAATACTGAACTGTCAGAATTTTAAACACAGGGACTGTGGGAAAATCCTGAACTGTCAGAATTTTAAACACAGGGCCTGTGGGAAAATCCTGAACTGTCAGAATTTTAAACACAGGGCCTGTGGGAAATACTGAACTATCAGAATTTTAAACACAGGGCCTGTGGGAAATACTGAACTGTCAGAATTTTAAACACAGGGCCTGGGGGGAAATACTGAACTATCAGAATTTTAAACACAAGGGCCTGTGGGAAATACTGAACTGTCAGAATTTTAAACACAGGGCCTGTGGGAAATACTGAACTATCAGAATTTTAAACAGAGGGCCTGTGGGAAAATCCTGAACTGTCAGAATTTTAAACACAGGGCCTGTGGGAAAATCCTGAACTGTCAGAATTTTAAACACAGGGCCTGTGGGAAATACTGAACTATCAGAATTTTAAACACAGGGCCTGTGGGAAATACTGAACTATCAGAATTTTAAACACAGGGCCTGTGGGAAATACTGAACTGTCAGAATTTTAAACACAGGGCCTGTGGGAAATACTGAACTGTCAGAATTTTAAACACAGGGCCTGGGGGGAAATCCTGAACTGTCAGAATTTTAAACACAGGGCCTGTGGGAAATACTGAACTATCAGAATTTTAAACACAGGGACTGTGGGAAATACTGAACTGTCAGAATTTTAAACACAGGGCCTGTGGGAAATACTGAACTGTCAGAATTTTAAACAAAGGGCCTGGGGGGAAATCCTGAACTGTCAGAATTTTAAACACAGGGCCTGTGGGGAAATCCTGAACTGTCAGAATTTTAAACACAGGGCCTGGGGGGAAATACTGAACTGTCAGAATTTTAAACACAGGGCCTGTGGGAAATACTGAACTGTCAGAATTTTAAACACAGGGCCTGTGGGAAATACTGAACTGTCAGAATTTTAAACACAGGGCCTGGGGGGAAATCCTGAACTGTCAGAATTTTAAACACAGGGCCTGTGGGAAATACTGAACTGTCAGAATTTTAAACACAGGGCCTGGAGGAAATACTGAACTGTCAGAATTTTAAACACAGGGCCTGTGGGAAATACTGAACTGTCAGAATTTTAAACACAGGGCCTGTGGGAAATCCTGAACTGTCAGAATTTTAAACACAGGGCCTGGGGGGAAATCCTGAACTGTCAGAATTTTAAACACAGGGCCTGTGGGGAAATCCTGAACTGTCAGAATTTTAAACACAGGGCCTGGGGGGAAATCCTGAACTGTCAGAATTTTAAACACAGGGCCTGGGGGGAAATACTGAACTGTCAGAATTTTAAACACAGGGCCTGTGGGAAATACTGAACTGTCAGAATTTTAAACACAGGGCCTGTGGGAAATACTGAACTGTCAGAATTTTAAACACAGGGCCTGTGGGAAATACTGAACTGTCAGAATTTTAAACACAGGGCCTGTGGGAAATACTGAACTGTCAGAATTTTAAACACAGGGCCTGGGGGAAATACTGAACTGTCAGAATTTTAAACACAGGGCCTGTGGGAAATACTGAACTATCAGAATTTTAAACACAGGGCCTGGGGGAAATCCTGAACTGTCAGAATTTTAAACACAGGGCCTGTGGGAAATACTGAACTGTCAGAATTTTAAACACAGGGCCTGTGGGAAATACTGAACTATCAGAATTTTAAACAGAGGGCCTGGGGGAAATCCTGAACTGTCAGAATTTTAACCACAGGGCCTGTGGGAAAATCCTGAACTGTCAGAATTTTAAACACAGGGCCTGGGGGAAATACTGAACTATCAGAATTTTAAACACAGGGCCTGTGGGAAATCCTGAACTATCAGAATTTTAAACACAAGGGCCTGTGGGAAATCCTGAACTGTCAGAATTTTAAACACAGGGCCTGTGGGAAATACTGAACTATCAGAATTTTAAACACAGGGCCTGTGGGAAATCCTGAACTGTCAGAATTTTAAACACAGTGCCTGTGGGAAATACTGAACTGTCAGAATTTTAAACACAGGGCCTGTGGGAAAATCCTGAACTGTCAGAATTTTAAACACAGGGCCTGTGGGAAATACTGAACTGTCAGAATTTTAAACACAGGGCCTGGGGGGAAATACTGAACTATCAGAATTTTAAACACAGGGACTGTGGGAAATACTGAACTGTCAGAATTTTAAACACAGGGCCTGGAGGAAATACTGAACTGTCAGAATTTTAAACACAGGGCCTGGGGGGAAATACTGAACTATCAGAATTTTAAACACAGGGACTGTGGGAAATACTGAACTGTCAGAATTTTAAACACAGGGCCTGGGGGGAAATCCTGAACTGTCAGAATTTTAAACACAGGGCCTGTGGGAAATACTGAACTGTCAGAATTTTAAACACAGGGCCTGGGGGGAAATCCTGAACTGTCAGAATTTTAAACACAGGGCCTGTGGGGAAATCCTGAACTGTCAGAATTTTAAACACAGGGCCTGGGGGGAAATCCTGAACTGTCAGAATTTTAAACACAGGGCCTGGGGGAAATCCTGAACTGTCAGAATTTTAAACAGAGGGCCTGTGGGAAATACTGAACTGTCAGAATTTTAAACACAGGGCCTGTGGGAAATACTGAACTGTCAGAATTTTAAACACAGGGCCTGTGGGAAATACTGAACTATCAGAATTTTAAACAGAGGGCCTGGGGGAAATCCTGAACTGTCAGAATTTTAAACACAGGGCCTGTGGGAAAATCCTGAACTGTCAGAATTTTAAACACAGGGCCTGTGGGGAAATCCTGAACTGTCAGAATTTTAAACACAGGGCCTGTGGGAAATACTGAACTGTCAGAATTTTAAACACAGGGCCTGTGGGAAATACTGAACTATCAGAATTTTAAACAGAGGGCCTGGGGGAAATCCTGAACTGTCAGAATTTTAAACACAGGGCCTGTGGGAAA
The DNA here is from genome assembly GCF_036365525.1 of Heterodontus francisci. Lineage (NCBI taxonomy): Eukaryota > Metazoa > Chordata > Chondrichthyes > Heterodontiformes > Heterodontidae > Heterodontus > Heterodontus francisci. Next base: position 1,729,210 of record NW_027141083.1, read on the forward strand.
ATCCTGAACTGTCAGAATTTTAAACACAGGGCCTGGGGGAAATACTGAACTATCAGAATTTTAAACACAGGGCCTGGGGGAAATACTGAACTGTCAGAATTTTAAACACAGGGCCTGTGGGAAATCCTGAACTATCAGAATTTTAAACACAAGGGCCTGTGGGAAATCCTGAACTGTCAGAATTTTAAACACAGGGCCTGTGGGAAATACTGAACTATCAGAATTTTAAACACAAGGGCCTGTGGGAAATACTGAACTGTCAGAATTTTAAACACAGGGACTGTGGGAAATACTGAACTGTCAGAATTTTAAACACAGGGCCTGTGGGAAAATCCTGAACTGTCAGAATTTTAAACACAGGGCCTGTGGGAAATACTGAACTATCAGAATTTTAAACACAGGGCCTGGGGGGAAATACTGAACTATCAGAATTTTAAACACAGGGACTGTGGGAAATACTGAACTGTCAGAATTTTAAACACAGGGCCTGGGGGGAAATCCTGAACTGTCAGAATTTTAAACACAGGGCCTGTGGGAAATACTGAACTGTCAGAATTTTAAACACAGGGCCTGGGGGGAAATCCTGAACTGTCAGAATTTTAAACACAGGGCCTGTGGGAAATACTGAACTGTCAGAATTTTAAACACAGGGCCTGGGGGAAATCCTGAACTGTCAGAATTTTAAACAGAGGGCCTGTGGGAAATACTGAACTGTCAGAATTTTAAACACAGGGCCTGGGGGAAATACTGAACTGTCAGAATTTTAAACACAGGGCCTGTGGGAAATACTGAACTGTCAGAATTTTAAACACAGGGCCTGTGGGAAATACTGAACTGTCAGAATTTTAAACACAGGGCCTGTGGGGAAATCCTGAACTGTCAGAATTTTAAACACAGGGCCTGTGGGAAATCCTGAACTATCAGAATTTTAAACAGAGGGCCTGGGGGAAATCCTGAACTGTCAGAATTTTAAACACAGGGCCTGTGGGGAAATCCTGAACTGTCAGAATTTTAAACACAGGGCCTGTGGGAAAATCCTGAACTGTCAGAATTTTAAACACAGGGCCTGGGGGAAATACTGAACTATCAGAATTTTAAACAGAGGGCCTGTGGGAAATACTGAACTATCAGAATTTTAAACAGAGGGCCTGTGGGAAATACTGAACTATCAGAATTTTAAACAGAGGGCCTGTGGGAAATACTGAACTGTCAGAATTTTAAACACAGGGCCTGTGGGAAATACTGAACTGTCAGAATTTTAAACACAGGGCCTGTGGGAAATACTGAACTGTCAGAATTTTAAACACAGGGCCTGTGGGAAATACTGAACTGTCAGAATTTTAAACACAGGGCCTGGGGGAAATACTGAACTATCAGAATTTTAAACAGAGGGCCTGTGGGAAATACTGAACTATCAGAATTTTAAACACAGGGCCTGGGGGAAATACTGAACTGTCAGAATTTTAAACACAGGGCCTGTGGGAAATACTGAACTGTCAGAATTTTAAACACAGGGCCTGTGGGAAATACTGAACTGTCAGAATTTTAAACACAGGGCCTGGGGGAAATCCTGAACTGTCAGAATTTTAAACACAGGGCTTGGGGGAAATACTGAACTGTCAGAATTTTAAACACAGGGCCTGGAGGAAATACTGAACTGTCAGAATTTTAAACACAGGGCCTGTGGGAAATACTGAACTGTCAGAATTTTAAACACAGGGCCTGGGGGAAATACTGAACTATCAGAATTTTAAACAGAGGGCCTGTGGGAAATACTGAACTGTCAGAATTTTAAACACAGGGCCTGTGGGAAATGCTGAACTATCAGAATTTTAAACAGAGGGCCTGTGGGAAATCCTGAACTGGCAGAATTTTAAACACAGGGCCTGTGGGAAATACTGAACTGTCAGAAATTTAAACACAGGGCCTGGGGGGAAATACTGAACTGTCAGAATTTTAAACACAGGGCCTGTGGGAAATACTGAACTGTCAGAATTTTAAACACAGGGCCTGTGGGAAATACTGAACTGTCAGAATTTTAGACACAGTGCCTGTGGGAAATACTGAACTGTCAGAATTTTAAACACAGGGCCTGTGGGAAATACTGAACTGTCAGAATTTTAAACACAAGGGCCTGTGGGAAATACTGAACTATCAGAATTTTAAACACAGTGCCTGTGGGAAATACTGAACTGTCAGAATTTTAAACACAGGGACTGTGGGAAATACTGAACTGTCAGAAATTTAAACACAGTGCCTGTGGGAAATACTGAACTGTCAGAATTTTAAACACAGTGCCTGTGGGAAATACTGAACTGTCAGAATTTTAAACACAGGGACTGTGGGAAATACTGAACTGTCAGAAATTTAAACACAGGGCCTGGGGGGAAATACTGAACTGTCAGAATTTTAAACACAGGGCCTGTGGGAAATACTGAACTGTCAGAATTTTAAACACAGGGCCTGTGGGAAATACTGAACTGTCAGAATTTTAAACACAGGGCCTGTGGGAAATACTGAACTGTCAGAATTTTAAACACAGGGCCTGTGGGAAATACTGAACTGTCAGAATTTTAAACACAGGGCCTGTGGGAAATACTGAACTGTCAGAATTTTAAACACAGGGCCTGTGGGAAATACTGAACTGTCAGAATTTTAAACACAGGGCCTGTGGGAAATACTGAACTGTCAGAATTTTAAACACAGGGCCTGTGGGAAATACTGAACTGTCAGAATTTTAAACACAGTGCCTGTGGGAAATACTGAACTGTCAGAATTTTAAACACAGGGACTGTGGGAAATACTGAACTGTCAGAAATTTAAACACAGGGCCTGGGGGGAAATACTGAACTGTCAGAATTTTAAACACAGGGCCTGTGGGAAATACTGAACTGTCAGAATTTTAAACACAGGGCCTGTGGGAAATACTGAACTGTCAGAATTTTAAACACAGGGACTGTGGGAAATACTGAACTATCAGAATTTTAAACAGAGGGCCTGTGGGAAATACTGAACTGACAGAATTTTAAACACAGGGACTGGGGGAAATACTGAACTGTCAGAATTTTAAACACAGGGACTGGGGGAAATACTGAACTGACAGAATTTTAAACACAGGGACTGGGGGAAATACTGAACTGTCAGAAATTTAAACACAGGGCCTGGGGGGAAATACTGAACTGTCAGAATTTTAAACACAGGGACTGTGGGAAATACTGAACTGACAGAATTTTAAACACAGGGACTGGGGGAAATACTGAACTGACAGAATTTTAAACACAGGGCCTGTGGGAAATACTGAACTGTCAGAAATTTAAACACAGGGCCTGGGGGGAAATACTGAACTGTCAGAATTTTAAACACAGGGCCTGTGGGAAATACTGAACTGTCAGAATTTTAAACACAGGGCCTGTGGGAAATACTGAACTGTCAGAATTTTAAACACAGGGACTGTGGGAAATCCTGAACTGTCAGAATTTTAAACACAGGGCCTGTGGGAAATACTGAACTGTCAGAATTTTAAACACAGGGCCTGTGGGAAATACTGAACTGTCAGAATTTTAAACACAGGGCCTGTGGGAAATGCTGAACTGTCAGAATTTTAAACACAGGGCCTGTGGGAAATACTGAACTGTCAGAATTTTAAACACAGGGCCTGTGGGAAATACTGAACTGTCAGAATTTTAAACACAGGGCCTGTGGGAAATACTGAACTGTCAGAAATTTAAACACAGGGCCTGTGGGAAATACTGAACTGTCAGAAATTTAAACACAGGGCCTGGGGGGAAATCCTGAACTGTCAGAATTTTAAACAGAGGGCCTGTGGGAAATACTGAACTGTCAGAATTTTAAACACAGGGCCTGTGGGAAATACTGAACTGTCAGAATTTTAAACACAGGGCCTGTGGGAAATACTGAACTGTCAGAATTTTAAACACAGGGCCTGTGGGAAATACTGAACTGTCAGAAATTTAAACACAGGGACTGTGGGAAATACTGAACTGTCAGAATTTTAAACACAGGGCCTGTGGGAAATACTGAACTGTCAGAATTTTAAACACAGGCCCTGGGGGAAATCCTGAACTGTCAGAAATTTAAACACAGGGCCTGTGGGAAATACTGAACTGTCAGAATTTTAAACACAGGGCCTGGGGGAAATCCTGAACTGTCAGAATTTTAAACGCAGGGCCTGGGGGAAATCCTGAACTGTCAGAATTTTAAACACAGGGCCTGTGGGAAATACTGAACTGTCAGAATTTTAAACACAGGGCCTGGGGGGAAATCCTGAACTGTCAGAATTTTAAACACAGGGACTGTGGGAAATACTGAACTGTCAGAATTTTAAACACAGGGACTGTGGGAAATCCTGAACTGTCAGAATTTTAAACACAGGGACTGTGGGAAATACTGAACTGTCAGAATTTTAAACACAGGGCCTGTGGGAAATACTGAACTGTCAGAATTTTAAACACAGGCCCTGGGGGAAATCCTGAACTGTCAGAATTTTAAACACAGGGCCTGTGGGAAATACTGAACTGTCAGAATTTTAAACACAGGGCCTGTGGGAAATACTGAACTGTCAGAATTTTAAACACAGGGCCTGTGGGAAATACTGAACTGTCAGAATTTTAAACACAGGGCCTGTGGGAAATACTGAACTGTCAGAATTTTAAACACAGGGCCTGGGGGGAAATACTGAACTGTCAGAATTTTAAACACAGGGCCTGTGGGAAATACTGAACTATCAGAATTTTAAACACAAGGCCTGTGGGAAATACTGAACTGTCTGCATTTTAAACACAGGGCCTGGGGGGAAATACTGAACTGTCAGAAATTTAAACACAGGGCCTGGGGGGAAATACTGAACTGTCAGAATTTTAAACACAGGGCCTGTGGGAAATACTGAACTGTCAGAATTTTAAACACAGGGCCTGGGGGGAAATACTGAACTGTCAGAATTTTAAACACAAGGCCTGTGGGAAATACTGAACTGTCTGCATTTTAAACACAGGGCCTGGGGGGAAATACTGAACTGTCAGAAATTTAAACACAGGGCCTGTGGGAAATACTGAACTGTCAGAATTTTAAACACAGGGCCTGGGGGGAAATACTGAACTGTCAGAATTTTAAACACAGGGCCTGTGGGAAATACTGAACTATCAGAATTTTAAACACAAGGCCTGTGGGAAATACTGAACTGTCTGCATTTTAAACACAGGGCCTGGGGGGAAATACTGAACTGTCAGAAATTTAAACACAGGGCCTGGGGGAAATACTGAACTGTCAGAATTTTAAACACAGGGCCTGGAGGAAATAATGAACTGTCAGAATTTTAAACACAGGGCCTGGGGGAAATACTGAACTGTCAGAATTTTAAACGCAGGGCCTGTGGGAAATACTGAACAGTCAGAATTTTAAACGCAGGGCCTGGGGGGAAATTCTGAACTGTCAGAATTTTAAACACAGGGCCTGTGGGAAAATCCTGAACTGTCAGAATTTTAAACACAGGGACTGTGGAAAATACTGAACTGTCAGAATTTTAAACACAGGGACTGTGGGAAATACTGAACTGTCAGAATTTTAAACACAGGGCCTGTGGGAAATACTGAACTGTCAGAATTTTAAACACAGGGCCTGTGGGAAATACTGAACTATCAGAATTTTAAACACAGGGACTGTGGGAAATACTGAACTGTCAGAAATTTAAACACAGGGCCTGTGGGAAATACTGAACTATCAGAATTTTAAACACAGGGCCTGTGGGAAATACTGAACTATCAGAATTTTAAACACAGGGACTGTGGGAAATACTGAACTGTCAGAATTTTAAACACAGGGCCTGTGGGAAATACTGAACTATCAGAATTTTAAACACAGGGACTGTGGGAAATACTGAACTGTCAGAATTTTAAACACAGGGCCTGTGGGAAATACTGAACTATCAGAATTTTAAACACAGGGACTGTGGGAAATACTGAACTGTCAGAATTTTAAACACAGGGCCTGTGGGAAAATCCTGAACTATCAGAATTTTAAACACAGGGACTGTGGGAAATACTGAACTGTCAGAATTTTAAACACAGGGCCTGTGGGAAATACTGAACTGTCAGAATTTTAAACACAGGGCCGGTGGGAAATACTGAACTGTCAGAATTTTAAACACAGGGCCTGTGGGAAATACTGAACTATCAGAATTTTAAACACAGGGACTGGAGGAAATACTGAACTGTCAGAATTTTAAACACAGGGCCTGTGGGAAATACTGAACTGACAGAATTTTAAACACAGGGCCTGTGGGAAATACTGAACTGTCAGAATTTTAAACACAAGGCCTGTGGGAAATACTGAACTGTCTGCATTTTAAACACAGGGCCTGGGGGGAAATACTGAACTGTCAGAAATTTAAACACAGGGCCTGTGGGAAATACTGAACTGTCAGAATTTTAAACACAGGGCCTGGGGGGAAATACTGAACTGTCAGAATTTTAAACACAGGGCCTGTGGGAAATACTGAACTATCAGAATTTTAAACACAAGGCCTGTGGGAAATACTGAACTGTCTGCATTTTAAACACAGGGCCTGGGGGGAAATACTGAACTGTCAGAAATTTAAACACAGGGCCTGGGGGAAATACTGAACTGTCAGAATTTTAAACACAGGGCCTGGAGGAAATAATGAACTGTCAGAATTTTAAACACAGGGCCTGGGGGAAATACTGAACTGTCAGAATTTTAAACGCAGGGCCTGTGGGAAATACTGAACTGTCAGAATTTTAAACGCAGGGCCTGGGGGGAAATCCTGAACTGTCAGAATTTTAAACACAGGGCCTGTGGGAAAATCCTGAACTGTCAGAATTTTAAACACAGGGACTGTGGAAAATACTGAACTGTCAGAATTTTAAACACAGGGACTGTGGGAAATACTGAACTGTCAGAATTTTAAACACAGGGCCTGTGGGAAATACTGAACTGTCAGAATTTTAAACACAGGGCCTGTGGGAAATACTGAACTATCAGAATTTTAAACACAGGGACTGTGGGAAATACTGAACTGTCAGAAATTTAAACACAGGGCCTGTGGGAAATACTGAACTATCAGAATTTTAAACACAGGGCCTGTGGGAAATACTGAACTATCAGAATTTTAAACACAGGGACTGTGGGAAATACTGAACTGTCAGAATTTTAAACACAGGGCCTGTGGGAAATACTGAACTATCAGAATTTTAAACACAGGGACTGTGGGAAATACTGAACTGTCAGAATTTTAAACACAGGGCCTGTGGGAAATACTGAACTATCAGAATTTTAAACACAGGGACTGTGGGAAATACTGAACTGTCAGAATTTTAAACACAGGGCCTGTGGGAAAATCCTGAACTATCAGAATTTTAAACACAGGGACTGTGGGAAATACTGAACTGTCAGAATTTTAAACACAGGGCCTGTGGGAAATACTGAACTGTCAGAATTTTAAACACAGGGCCGGTGGGAAATACTGAACTGTCAGAATTTTAAACACAGGGCCTGTGGGAAATACTGAACTATCAGAATTTTAAACACAGGGACTGGAGGAAATACTGAACTGTCAGAATTTTAAACACAGGGCCTGTGGGAAATACTGAACTGACAGAATTTTAAACACAGGGCCTGTGGGAAATACTGAACTGTCAGAATTTTAAACACAGGGCCTGTGGGAAATACTGAACTGTCAGAATTTTAAACACAGGGCCTGTGGGAAATACTGAACTATCAGAATTTTAAACACAGGGACTGTGGGAAATACTGAACTGTCAGAATTTTAAACACAGGGCCTGTGGGAAATACTGAACTGTCAGAATTTTAAACACAGGGCCTGGGGGAAATCCTGAACTGTCAGAATTTTAAACACAGGGCCTGGGGGGAAATCCTGAACTGTCAGAATATTAAACACAGGGCCTGTGGGAAATACTGAACTGTCAGAATTTTAAACACAGGGCCTGTGGGTAATCCTGAACTGTCAGAATTTTAAACAGAGGGCCTGTGGGAAATACTGAATTGTCAGAAATTTTAAGCATAGGGCCTGTGGGAAATACCGAAGTGTCAGAATTTTAAACATAGGGCCTGGGGGAAATACTGAACTATCAGAATTTTAAACACAGGGACTGTGGGAAATACTGAACTGTCAGAATTTTAAACACAGGGCCTGTGGGAAATACTGAACTATCAGAATTTTAAACACAGGGACTGTGGGAAATACTGAACTGTCAGAATTTTAAACACAGGGCCTGTGGGAAAATCCTGAACTATCAGAATTTTAAACACAGGGACTGTGGGAAATACTGAACTGTCAGAATTTTAAACACAGGGCCTGTGGGAAAATCCTGAACTGTCAGAATTTTAAACGCAGGGCCTGTGGGAAATACTGAACTGTCAGAATTTTAAACACAGGGCCGGTGGGAAATACTGAACTGTCAGAATTTTAAACACAGGGCCTGTGGGAAATACTGAACTATCAGAATTTTAAACACAGGGACTGGAGGAAATACTGAACTGTCAGAATTTTAAACACAGGGCCTGTGGGAAATACTGAACTGACAGAATTTTAAACACAGGGCCTGTGGGAAATACTGAACTGTCAGAATTTTAAACACAGGGCCTGTGGGAAATACTGAACTGTCAGAATTTTAAACACAGGGCCTGTGGGAAATACTGAACTATCAGAATTTTAAACACAGGGACTGTGGGAAATACTGAACTGTCAGAATTTTAAACACAGGGCCTGTGGGAAATACTGAACTGTCAGAATTTTAAACACAGGGCCTGTGGGAAATACTGAACTATCAGAATTTTAAACACAGGGACTGTGGGAAATACTGAACTATCAGAATTTTAAACACAGGGCCTGTGGGAAAATCCTGAACTATCAGAATTTTAAACACAGGGACTGTGGGAAATACTGAACTGTCAGAATTTTAAACACAGGGCCTGTGGGAAATACTGAACTGTCAGAATTTTAAACACAGGGCCTGTGGGAAAATCCTGAACTGTCAGAATTTTAAACGCAGGGCCTGTGGGAAATACTGAACTGTCAGAATTTTAAACACAGGGCCGGTGGGAAATACTGAACTGTCAGAATTTTAAACACAGGGCCTGTGGGAAATACTGAACTATCAGAATTTTAAACACAGGGACTGGAGGAAATACTGAACTGTCAGAATTTTAAACACAGGGCCTGTGGGAAATACTGAACTGACAGAATTTTAAACACAGGGCCTGTGGGAAATACTGAACTGTCAGAATTTTAAACACAGGGCCTGTGGGAAATACTGAACTGTCAGAATTTTAAACACAGGGCCTGTGGGAAATACTGAACTATCAGAATTTTAAACACAGGGACTGTGGGAAATACTGAACTGTCAGAATTTTAAACACAGGGACTGGGGGAAATCCTGAACTGTCAGAATTTTAAACACAGGGCCTGTGGGAAATACTGAACTGTCAGAAATTTAAACACAGGGCCTGTGGGAAATACTGAACTGTCAGAATTTTAAACACAGGGCCTGGGGGAAATCCTGAACTGTCAGAATTTTAAACACAGGGCCTGGGGGGAAATCCTGAACTGTCAGAATATTAAACACAGGGCCTGTGGGAAATACTGAACTGTCAGAATTTTAAACACAGGGCCTGTGGGTAATCCTGAACTGTCAGAATTTTAAACAGAGGGCCTGTGGGAAATACTGAATTGTCAGAAATTTTAAGCATAGGGCCTGTGGGAAATACCGAAGTGTCAGAATTTTAAACATAGGGACTGTGGGAAATACTGAACTATCAGAATTTTAAACACAGGGCCTGTGGGAAAATCCTGAACTATCAGAATTTTAAACGCAGGGCCTGTGGGAAATACTGAACTGTCAGAATTTTAAACACAGGGCCGGTGGGAAATACTGAACTGTCAGAATTTTAAACACAGGGCCTGGGGGAACTCCTGAACTGTCAGAATTTTAAACACAGGGCCTGTGGGAAATACTGAACTGTCAGAATTTTAAACACAGGGCCTGTGGGAAATACTGAACTGTCAGAATTTTAAACACAGGGCCTGTGGGAAATACTGAACTATCAGAATTTTAAACACAGGGACTGTGGGAAATACTGAACTATCAGAATTTTAAACACAGGGCCTGTGGGAAAATCCTGAACTATCAGAATTTTAAACACAGGGACTGTGGGAAATACTGAACTGTCAGAATTTTAAACACAGGGCCTGTGGGAAAATCCTGAACTGTCAGAATTTTAAACGCAGGGCCTGTGGGAAATACTGAACTGTCAGAATTTTAAACACAGGGCCGGTGGGAAATACTGAACTGTCAGAATTTTAAACACAGGGCCTGTGGGAAATACTGAACTATCAGAATTTTAAACACAGGGACTGGAGGAAATACTGAACTGTCAGAATTTTAAACACAGGGCCTGTGGGAAATACTGAACTGACAGAATTTTAAACACAGGGCCTGTGGGAAATACTGAACTGTCAGAATTTTAAACACAGGGCCTGTGGGAAATACTGAACTGTCAGAATTTTAAACACAGGGCCTGTGGGAAATACTGAACTATCAGAATTTTAAACACAGGGACTGTGGGAAATACTGAACTGTCAGAATTTTAAACACAGGGCCTGTGGGAAATACTGAACTGTCAGAATTTTAAACACAGGGCCTGGGGGGAATACTGAACTGTCAGAATTTTAAACACAGGCCCTGGGGGGAAATCCTGAACTGTCAGAATTTTAAACACAGGGCCTGGGGGGAAATCCTGAACTGTCAGAATATTAAACACAGGGCCTGTGGGAAATACTGAACTGTCAGAATTTTAAACACAGGGCCTGTGGGTAATCCTGAACTGTCAGAATTTTAAACAGAGGGCCTGTGGGAAATACTGAATTGTCAGAAATTTTAAGCATAGGGCCTGTGGGAAATACCGAAGTGTCAGAATTTTAAACATAGGGACTGGGGGAACTCCTGAACTGTCAGAATTTTAAACACAGGGCCTGGGGGAAATCCTGAACTGTCAGAATTTTAAACATAGAGTCTGTGGAAATCTTGTACTGTCAGAATTTTAAAAACAGGGCCTGTGGGAAATCCTGAACTGTCAGAATTTTAAACACAGGGCCTGTGGGAAATACTGAACTGACAGAATTTTAAAAACAGGGCCTGGGTGAAATCCTGAACTGACAGAATTTTAAAAACAGGGCCTGTGGGAAATGTTGAACTGTCAGAATTTTAAACACAGGGCCTGGGGCAAATTCTGATTTGTCAGAATTTTAAAAACAGGGCCTGGGGTAGCTCCTGAAATGTCCGAATTTTAAACATAGGGCCTGGGGTATATCCTGAACTGTCAGAATATAAGCATAGGTCCTGGGGGAAATCCTGAACTGTCAGAATGTTAAACACAGGGCCTTTGGGAAATACTGAACTGTCAGAATTTTAAACACAGGGCCTGGGGTATATCCTGAACTGTCAGAATGTTAAACACAGGGCCTTTGGGAAATACTGAACTGTCAGAATGTTAAACACAGGGCCTTTGGGAAATACTGAACTGTCAGAATTTTGAACACAGGCCCTGGGGGGAAATCGTGAACTATCATTGCAGCAGCTTTTTCGGGAGCAGAGAGTGCGAGCCAGTGAGCAGCTGGGAAGGTCAGTTTAAAGTAAATTTAATTTCCTTTTGCGTTTGGCGGAGACCTGGGGGCTGCTGGGTAAGTAAAACCCTATATATTTGGGCCGTTACAGATATAGGTAAAATGATATAGGCACCAATGATATAGGTAAAAAACTGGATGAGGTCCCACAAGCAGAATTTAGGGAGTTAGGAGCCAAGTTAAAAAGCAGGACCTCAGAGGTAGTAATCTCAGGATTCCTACCAGTGCCACGTGATAGTCAGAGTAGAAATGAAAGAATAGTCAGGATGAATGCGTGGCTTAAGAGATGGTGCAGGAGGGAAGGGTTCAGATTTTTGGGACATTGGGACCGGTTCTGGGGGAGGTGGGACTATTACAAATTGGATGGTCTACACCTGGGCCGGACTGGAACCAATGTCCTTGGGGGTGCTTTTGCTAACACTGTTGGGGAGGGTTTAAACTAATGTGGCAGGGGGATGGGAACCAAATGAGGTCAGTGGAGAATAAGGATGTAGTAACTAAAGCCTGTAAGGAACTAGATAACGAAGTCAGCGTGACTAAGGGAAAGAGTAGACAGGGAGCAGATGATGAAAGCAAAGGGACTGGTGGTCTGAGGTGTATTTGTTTTAATGCAAGAAGTGTAGTAGGTAAGGCAGATGAACTTAGGGCTTGGATTAGTACCTGGGAGTATGATGTTATTGCTGTTACTGAGACTTGGTTGAGGGAAGGGCATGATTGGCAACTAAATAACACAGGATATCGATGCTTCAGGCGGGATAGAGAGGGAGGTAAAAGGGGTGGAGGAGTTGCATTACTGGTCAAAGAGGATATCACAGCTGTGCTGAAGGAGGGCACTATGGAGGACTCGAGCAGTGAGGGAATATGGACAGAACTCAGAAATAGGAAGGGTGCGGTAACAATGTTGGGGCTTCACTACAGGCCTCCCAACAGCGAGCGTGAGGTAGAGGTACAAATATGTAAACAGATTATGGAAAGATGTAGGAGCAGCAGGGTGGTGGCGATCGGAGATTTTAATTTTCCCAACATTGACTGGGATTCGCTTAGTGTTAGAGGTCTCGATGGAGCAGAATTTGTAAGGAGCATCCAGGAGGGTTTTCTAGAGCAGTATGTAAATAGTCCAACTCAGGAAGGGGCCATACTGGACCTGGTGTTGGGGAATGAGCCCGGCCAGGTGTTTGACGTTTCAGTAGGGGACTACTTTGGGAATAGTGATCACAATTCCGTAAGTTTTAAAATACTCATGGACAAAGACGAGAGTGGTCCTAAAGGAAGAGTGCTAAATTGGGGGAAGGCCAACTATACCAAAATTCGGCAGGAGCTGGGAAATGTAGATTGGGAGCAGCTGTTTGAAGGTAAATCCACATTTGATATGTGGGAGGCTTTTAAAGTGAGGTTGATTAGCGTTCAGGAGAGACATGTTCCTGTGAAAATGAGGGATAGAAATGGCAAGATTAGGGAACCATGGATGACAGGTGAAATTGTGAGACTAGCTAAGAGGAAAAAGGAAGCACACATAAGGTCTAGGCGGCTGAAGAAAGACGAAGCTTTGAAAGAATATCGGGAATGTAGGACCAATCTGAAACGAGGAATTAAGAGGGCTAAAAGGGGTCATGAAATATCTTTAGCAAACAGGGTTAAGGAAAATCCCAAAGCCTTTTATTCATATATAAGGAGAAAGAGGGTAACTAGAGAAAGGATTGGCCCACTAAAGGACAAAGGAGGAATGTTATGCTTGGACTCAGAGAAAATGGGTGAGATTCTAAACGAGCACTTTGCATCGGTATTCACCGAGGAGAGGGACATGACGGATGTTGAGGTTAGGAACAGATGTTTGATTACTCTAGGTCAAGTCGGCATAAGGAGGGAGGAAGTGTTGGGTATTCTAAAAGGCATTATGGTGGACAAGTCCCCAGGTCCGGAGGGATCTATCCCAGGTTTCTGTGGGAAGCGAGAGAGGAAATAGCTGGGGCCTTAACAGATATCTTTGCAGCATCCTTAAACACGGGTGAGGTCCCGGAGGACTGGAGAATTGCTAATGTTGTCCCCTTGCTTAAGAAGGGTAGCAGGGAAAATCCAGGTAATTATAGACCAGTGAGTCTGACGTCAGTGGTAGGGAAGCTGCTGGAGAAGATACTGAGGGATAGGATCTATTCCCATTTGGAAGAAAATGGGCTCATCAGTGATAGGCAACATGGTTTTGTGCAGGGAAGGTCATGTCTTACCAACTTAATAGAATTCTTTGAGGAAGTGACAAAGTTGATTGATGACGGAAGGGCTGTCGATGTCATATACATGGACTTCAGTAAGGCGTTTGATAAGGTTCCCCATGGCAGGCTGATGGAGAAAGTGAAGGCGCTTGGGGTCCAAGGTGTACTAGCTAGATGGATAAAGAACTGGCTGGGCAACAGGAGACAGAGAGTAGCAGTAGAGGGGAGTTTCTCAAAATGGAGACGTGTGACCAGTGGTGTTCCACAGGGATCTGTGCTGGGACCACTGTTGTTTGTGATATACATAAATGATTTGGAGGAAAGTATAGGTGGACTGATTAGCAAATTTGCAGACGACACTAAGATTGGTGGAGTAGCAGATAGTGAAGTGGACTGTCAGAGAATAAAGCAGAATATAGATAGATTGGAGAGTTGGGCAGAGAAATGGCAGATGGAGTTCAATCAGGGCAAATGCGAGGTGATGCATTTTGGAAGATCCAATTCAAGAGTGAACTATACAGTAAATGGAAAAGTCCTGGGGAAAATTGATGTACAGAGAGATTTGGGTGTTCAGGTCCATTGTTCCCTGAAGGTGGCAACGCAGGTCAATAGAGTGGTCAAGAAGGCATACGGCATGCTTTCCTTCATCGGATGGGGTATTGAGTACAAGAGTTGGCAGGTCATGTTACAGTTGTATAGGACTTTGGTTCAGCCACATTTGGAACACTGCGTACAGTTCTGGTCGCCACATTATCAAAAGGATGTGGATGCTTCGGAGAGGGTGCAGAGGAGGTTCACCAGGATGTTGCCTGGTATGGAGGGCGCTAGCTATGAAGAGAGGTTGAGTAGATTAGGATTATTTTCATTAGAAAGACGGAGGTTGAGGGTGGACCTGATTGAGGTGTACAAAATCATGAGAGGTATAGACAGGGTGGATAGCAAGAGGCTTTTTCCCAGAGTGGGGGTTTCAATTACTAGAGGACACGAGTTCAAAGTGAAAGGGGAAAGGTTTAGGGGGGATATGCGTGGAAAGTTCTTTACGCAGAGGGTGGTGGGCACCTGGAACGCATTGCCAGCGGAGGTGGTAGATGCGGGCACGATGGAGTCTTTTAAGATGTATCTAGACAGATACATGAATGGGCAGGAAGAAAAGAGATACAGAACCTTAGAAAATAGGCGACATGTTCAGAGAGAGGATCTGGATCGGCGCAGGCTTGGAGGGCCGAAGGGCCTGTTCCTGTGCTGTAATTATCTTTGTTCTTTGTTCTTTGTTCTTTGACATGTTACCAGGTAAACAGTATAAGTGAGGAGAGTGTGTTCCCCTGATTGTAAAATATAAACGGGACATGTTACCAGGTGAAAAGTATAAGTGAGGAGAGTGTGTTCCCCTGATGGTTTAACACGCACGGGACGTGTCACCAGGTGAACAGTATATGTGAAGAGAGTGTGTTCCCCTGATGGTTTAATATACATGGGACATGTTACCAGGTGAACAGTATATGTGAAGAGAGTGTGTTCCCCTGATTGTTTAATATACGTGGGACATGTTACCAGGTGACGAGTATAAGTGAGGAGAGTGTGTTCCCCTGATGGTTTAATATACACGGGACATGTAATGAGGTGAACAGTATAAGTGAGGAGAGTGTGTTCCCCTGATTGTTAAAAATACACGGGACATGTTACCAGGTGAACTGTATAAGTGAGGAAAGTGTGTTCCCCTGATGGTTTAATATACACGGGACATGTTGCCAGGTGAACAGTATAAGTGAGGAGAGTGTGTTCCCCTGATGGTTTAATATACACGGGACTTATTACCAGGTGTACAGTATAAGTGAGGAGAGTGTGTTCCCCTGATGGTTTAATACACACGGGACATGTTACCAGGTAAACAGTGTAAGTGAGGAGAGTGTGTTCCCCTGATGGTTTAATACACAGGGGACATGTTACCAGGTAAACAGTGTAAGTGAGGAGAGTGAGTTCCCCTGATGGTTTAATATACACGGGACATGTTACCAGGTGAACAGGAGAAGTGAGGAGAATGTATTCCCCTAATGGTTTAATATACACGGGACATGTTAGCAGGTGAACAGTATAAGTGAGGAGAATGTATTCCCCTGATGGTTTAATATACACGGGACTTATTACCAGGTGAACAGAATAAGTGAGGAGAATGTATTCCCCTGATGGTTTAATACTGACGGGACATTTCCCCAGGTGAACAGCGTAAGTGAGGAGACAGTGTTCCCCTGATGGTTTAATATACACAGGACATGATACCAGGTGAACAGTATAAGTGAGGAGAGTGTGTTCCCCTGATGGTTTAATATACAAGGGACATGTTAGCAGGTGAACAGTATAAGTGAGGATACTGTATTCCCCTGATGGTTCAATATACACGGGACATGTTAGCTGGTGAACAGTATAAGTGAGGAGAATGTATTCCCCTGATTGTTTAATATACACGGGACATGTTACCAGCTGAACAGTATAAGTGAGGAGAGGGCTTTCCCCTGATGGCTTAATATACAAGGGACATGTTACCAGGTGAACAGTATAAGTGAGGAGAATGTATTCCCCTGATTGTTAAATACACACGGGACATGTAAACAGGTGAACAGTATAAGTGAGGAGAGTGTGTTCCCCTGATAGTTTGATATACACGGGACATGTTACCAGGTGAACAGTATAAGTGAGGATATTGTATTCCCCTGATGGTTTAATATACACGGGACATGTTAGCTGGTGAACAGTATAAGTGAGGAGAGTGTGTTCCCCTGATGGTTAAATATACACGGGACATGTTACCAGGTGAACAGTATATGTGAGGAGAGTGTGTTCCCCTGATGGTTTAATACACACGGGACATGTTACCAGGTGAACAGTGTAATTGAGGAGAGTGAGTTCCCCTGATGGTTAAATATACACGGGACATGTTACCAGGTGAACAGTATATGTGAGGAGAGTGTGTTCCCCTGATGGTTTAATACACACGGGACATGTTACCAGGTGAACAGTGTAAGTGAGGAGAGTGTGTTCCCCTGATGGTTTAATACACACGGGACATGTTACCAGGTGAACAGTGTAAGTGAGGAGAGTGTGTTCCCCTGATGGTTAAATATACACGGGACATGTTACCAGGTGAACAGTATATGTGAGGAGAGTGTGTTCCCCTGATGGTTTAATACACACGGGACATGTTACCAGGTGAACAGTGTAAGTGAGGAGAGTGTGTTCCCCTGATGGTTAAATATACACGGGACATGTTACCAGGTGAACAGTATATGTGAGGAGAGTGTGTTCCCCTGATGGTTTAATACACACGGGACATGTTACCAGGTGAACAGTGTAAGTGAGGAGAGTGTGTTCCCCTGATGGTTTAATATACACGGGACATGTTAGCAGGTGAACAGTATAAGTGAGGAGAGGGCTTTCCCCTTAGGGTTTAATACACACGGGACATGTTAGCAGGTGAACAGTATAAGTGAGGAGAGTGTGTTCCCCTGATGGTTTAATATACACGGGACATGGTAGCAGGTGAACAGTATAAGTGAGGAGAATGTATTCCCCTGATGGTTTAATATACACGGGAAATGTTACCAGGTGAACAGTATAAGTGTGGAGAGTGTGTTCCCCTGATGGTTTAATATACACAGGACATGTTACCAGGGGAACAGTATAAGTGAGGAGAGTGTGTTCCCCTGATGGTTTAATATACACAGGACATGTTACCAGGGGAACAGTATAAGTGAGGAGAATGTATTCCCCTGATGGTTAAATATACACGGGACATGTTACCAGGTGAAAAGTATAAGTCAGGAGAGTGTGTTCCCCTGATTGTTTAATACTCACGGGACATGTTACCAGGTGAAATGTTTAAGTGAGGAGAGTGTGTTCCCCTGATGGTTTAATACTGACAGGACATGTTACCAGATGAACAATATAAGTGAGGAGCTTGTGTTCCCATGATGGTTGAATACAGACGGGACATGTTACCAGATGAACAGTATAAGAGAGGAGAGTGTGTTCCCCTGATTGTTTAATACACACGGGACATGTCTTCAACTGAACTGCATAAGTGAGGAGAGTGTGTTCCCCTGATGGTTTAATACACACGGGACATGTTACCAGGTGAACAGTGTAAGTGAGGAGAGTGAGTTCCCCTGATGGTTAAATATACACGGGACATGTTACCAGATGAACAGTATAAGAGAGGAGAGTGTGTTCCCCTGATTGTTTAATACACACGGGACATGTCTTCAACTGAACTGCATAAGTGAGGAGAGTGTGTTCCCCTGATGGTTTAATGCACACAGGACATGTTACCAGGTGAACAGTGTAATTGAGGAGAGTGTGTTCCACTGATGGTTTAATACTGAGGGGACATGTTACCAGGTGAACAGGATAAGTGAGGAGAGTGTGTTCCCCTGATGGTTTAATACACACGGTACATGTTACCAGGTGAACAGTATAAGTGAGGAGAGTGTGTTCCCCTGATGGTTTAATATACACGGATCATGTTACCAGGTGAACAGTATAAGTGAGGTGAGTGTGTTCCCCTGATGGTTTAATATACACGGGACATGTTACCAGATGAACAGTGTAAGTGAGGAGAATGTGTTCCCCTGATTGTTTAATACGCACGGGACTTGTCACCAAGTGAACTGCATAAGTGAGGAAAATGTGTTCCCCAGTTTGTTTAATGTACACGGGACATGATGCCAGGTGAACAGTATAAGTGAGGAGAGTGTGTTCCCCTGATGGTTTAATATGCACGGGACATGTTACCAGGTGAACAGTATAAGTGAGCAGAATGTGTTCCCCTGATGGTTTAATATGCACGGGACATGTTACCAGATGAACAGTATAAGTGAGGAGAGTGTGTTCCCCTGATGGTTTAATATACACGGGACATGTTACCAGGTGAACAGTATAAGTGAGGAGAGAGTGTTCCCCTGATGGTTTAATATACATGGGACATGTTACCAGGTGAACAGTATAAGTGAGGAGAGAGTGTTCCCCTGATGGTTTAATATACACGAGACATGTTACCAGGTGAACAGTATAAGTGAGCAGAATGTGTTCCCCTGATGGTTTAATATGCACGGGACATGTTACCAGATGAACAGTATAAGTGAGGAGAGTGTGTTCCCCTGATGGTTTAATATACACGGGACATGTTACCAGGTGAACAGTATAAGTGAGGAGAGAGTGTTCCCCTGATGGTTTAATATACATGGGACATGTTACCAGGTGAACAGTATAAGTGAGGAGAGTGTGTTCCCCTGATGGTTTAATACACACGGGACATGTCACCAGGTGAACAGTATAAGTGAGCAGAATGTGTTCCCCTGATGGTTTAATATACACAGGACATGTTACCAGGTGAACAGTATAAGTGAGGAGAGTGTGTTCCCTTGATGGTTTAATATACACGGGACATGTTACCAGGTGAACAGTATAAATGAGGAGAGTGTGTTCCCCTGATGGTTTAATATACACGGGACATGTTACAAGGTGAACAGTATAAATGAGGAGAGTGTGTTCCCCTGATGGTTTAATATACACGGGACATGTTACCAGGTGAACAGTATAAATGAGGAGAGTGTGTTCCCCTGATGGTTTAATATACACAGGACATGTTACCAGGTGAACAGTATAAGTGAGGAGAGTGTGTTCCCTTGATGGTTTAATATACACGGGACATGTTACCAGGTGAACAGTATAAGTGAGGAGAGAGTGTTCCCCTGATGGTTTAATATACATGGGACATGTTACCAGGTGAACAGTATAAGTGAGGAGAGTGTGTTCCCCTGCTGGTTTAATATACACGGGACATTTTACCAGGTGAACACGATAAGTGAGGAGCTTGTGTTCCCCTGATGGTTTAATATACACAGGACATGTTACAAGGTGAACAGTATAAGTGAGGAGAGTGTGTTCCCCTGATTGTTTAA
Organism: Heterodontus francisci; assembly: GCF_036365525.1. NCBI lineage: Eukaryota > Metazoa > Chordata > Chondrichthyes > Heterodontiformes > Heterodontidae > Heterodontus > Heterodontus francisci. Next base: position 1,749,048 of record NW_027141083.1, read on the forward strand.
TATGCACGGGACATGTTTCCAGCTGAACAGTATAAGTGAGGAGAGTGTGTTCCCCTGATGGTTTAATATGCACGGGACATGTTTGAAGCTGAACAGTATAAGTGAGGAGAGTGTGTTCCCCTGATGGTTTAATATGCACGGGACATGTTTGAAGCTGAACAGTATAAGTGAGGAGAGTGTGTTCCCATGATGGTTTAATATACACGAGACATGTTACCAGGTGAACAGTATAAGTGAGGAGAGTGTGTTCCCCTGATGGTTTAATATACACGAGACATGTTACCAGGTGAACAGTATAAGTGAGGAGAGTGTGTTCCCCTGATGGTTTAATATGCACGGGACATGTTTCCAGCTGAACAGTAAAAGTGAGGAGAGTGTGTTCCCCTGATGGTTTAATATACACGGGACATGTTACCAGGTGAACAGTATAAGTGAGGAGAGTGTGTTCCCTTGATGGTTTAATATACACGGGACATGTTTGAAGCTGAACAGTATAAGTGAGGAGAGTGTGTTCCCATGATGGTTTAATATACACGAGACATGTTACCAGGTGAACAGTATAAGTGAGGAGAGTGTGTTCCCCTGATGGTTTAATATACACGAGACATGTTACCAGGTGAACAGTATAAGTGAGGAGAGTGTGTTCCCCTGATGGTTTAATATGCACGGGACATGTTTCCAGCTGAACAGTAAAAGTGAGGAGAGTGTGTTCCCCTGATGGTTTAATATACACGGGACATGTTACCAGGTGAACAGTATAAGTGAGGAGAGTGTGTTCCCTTGATGGTTTAATATACACGGGACATGTTACCAGGTGAACAGTATAAGTGAGGAGAGTGTGTTCCCCTGCTGGTTTAATATACACGGGACATGTCACCAGGGGAAAAGTTTAAGTGAGGAGAGTGTGTTCCCCTGATGGTTTAATACTGACGGGACATGTTACCAGATGAACAGTATAAGTGAGGAGCTTGTGTTCCCCTGATGGTTTAATACTGACGGGACATGTTACCAGATGAACAGTATAAGTGAAGAGCTTGTGTTCCCATGTTGGTTTAATACAGACGGGTCATGTTACCAGATGAACAGTATAAGTGAGGAGAGTGTGTTCCCCTGATTGTTTAATACACACGGGACATGTCATCAACTGAACTGTATAAGTGAGGAGAGTGTGTTCCCCTGATGGTTTAATGCACACAGGACATGTTACCAGGTGAACAGTATAAATGAGGAGAGTGTGTTCCTCTGATGGTTTAATACTGAGGGGACATGTTACCAGGTGAACAGTATAAGTGAGGAGAATGTGTTCCCCTGATGGTTTAATACACACGGGACATGTCACCAGGTGAACAGTATAAGTGAGGAGAGTGTGTTCCCCTGATGGTTTAATACACACGGGACATGTCACCAGGTGAACAGTATAACTGAGGAGAGTGAGTTCCCCTGATGGTTTAATACACACGGTATATGTTACCAGGTGAAAAGTATAAGTGAGGAGAGTGTGTTCCCCTGATGGTTTAATATACACGGGACATGTTACCAGGTGAACAGTATAAGTGAGGAGAGTGTGTTCCCCTGATTGTTTAATATACACAGGACATGTTACCAGGTGAACAGTATAAGTGAGGAGAGTGTGTTCCCCTGATGGTTTAATATACACGGGACATGTTTCCAGGTGAACAGTATAAGTGAGGAGAGTGTGTTCCCCTGATGGTTTAATATACACGGGACATGTTACCAGGTGAACAGTATAAGTGAGGAGAGTGTGTTCCCCTGATTGTTTAATATACACAGGACATGTTACCAGGTGAACAGTATAAGTGAGGAGAGTGTGTTCCCCTGATGGTTTAATATACACAGGACATGTTACCAGGTGAACAGTATAAGTGAGGAGAGTGTGTTCCCCTGATGGTTTAATATACACAGGACATGTTAACAGGTGAACAGTATAAGTGAGGAGAGTGTGTTCCCCTGATGTTTTAATATACATGGGACATGATGCCAGGTGAACAGTATAAGTGAGGAGAGTGTGTTCCCCTGATGGTTTAATATACACGGGACATGTCACCAGGTGAAAGGTTTAAGTGAGGAGAGTGTGTTCCCCTGAAGCTTTAATATACACGGGACATGTCACCAGGTGAACAGTATAAGTGAGGAGAGTGTGTTCCCCTGATTGTTTAATACACACGGGACATGTCACCAAATGAACTGCATAAGTGAGGAGAGTCTGTTCCCCTGATGATTTAATATTCACAGGACATGTTACCAGGTGAACAGTATAAGTGAGGAGAGTGTGTTCCCCTGATGCTTTAATAAACACAGGACATGTTACCAGGTGAACAGTTTAAGTGAGGAGAGGGTGTTCCCCTTATGGTTTAATATACACAGGACATGTTACCAGGTGAACAGTATAAGTGAGGAGAGTGTGTTCCCCTGATGCTTTAATAAACACAGGACATGTTACCAGGTGAACAGTATAAGTGAGGAGAGTGTTTTCCCCTGATGGTTTAATATACCCGGGACATGTCACCAGGTGAACAGTATAAGTGAGGAGAGATTGTTCCCCTGATGGTTTAATACACACGGGACATGTTACCAGGTGAACAGTATAAGTGAGGAGAGTGTGTTCCCCTGATGGTTTAATATACGCGGGAAATGTTACCAGATGAACAGTATAAGTGAGGAGAATGTGTTCCCCTGATGGTTTAATATACGCGGGAAATGTTACCAGATGAACAGTATAAGTGAGGAGAATGTGTTCCCCTGATGGTTTAATATACGCGGGAAATGTTACCAGATGAACAGTATAAGTGAGGAGAATGTGTTCCCCTGATGGTTTAATATACGCGGGAAATGTTACCAGATGAACAGTATAAGTGAGGAGAGTGTGTTCCCCTGATGGTTTAATATACGCGGGAAATGTTACCAGATGAACAGTATAAGTGAGGAGAATGTGTTCCCCTGATTGTTTAATATACACGGGAAATGTTTCCAGGAGAACAGTATAAGTGAGGAGAGTGTGTTCCCCTGATGGTTTAATACACACGGGACATGTTACCAGGTGAACAGTATAAGTGAGGAGAGTGTGTTCCCCTGATGGTTTAATATACACGGGACATGTTACCAGGTGAACAGTATAAGTGAGGAGAGTGTGTTCCCCTGATGGTTTAATACACACGGGACATGTTACCAGGTGAACAGTATAAGTGAGGAGAGTGTGTTCCCCTGATGGTTTAATACTGACGGAACATGTTACCAGGTGAACAGTATAAGTCAGGAGAGTGTGTTCCCCTGATGGTTTAATATACACGGTACATGTTACCAGGCTAACAGTGTAAGTGAGGAGAGTGTGTTCCCCTGATGGTTTAATATACACGGGACATATCACCAGGTGAAAAGTTTAAGTGAGGAGAGTGTGTTCCCCTGATGGTTTAAAATACACGGGACATGTTACCAGGTGAACAGTATAAGTGAGGAGAGTGTGTTCCCCTGATGGTTTAATATACATGGGACATGTTACCAGGTGAACAGTATAAGTGAGGAGAGTGTGGTCCCCTGATGGTTTAATATACACGGTACATGTTACCAGGCTAACAGTGTAAGTGAGGAGAGTGTGTTCCCCTGATGGTTTAATATACACGGGACATATCACCAGGTGAAAAGTTTAAGTGAGGAGAGTGTGTTCCCCTGATGGTTTAAAATACACGGGACATGTTACCAGGTGAACAGTATAAGTGAGGAGAGTGTGTTCCCCTGATGGTTTAATACTGACGGAACATGTTACCAGATGAACAGTATAAGTGAGGAGAGTGTGTTCCCCTGATGGTTTAATATGCATGGGACATGTTACCAGGTGAACAGTATAAGTGAGGAGAGTGTGTTCCCCTGATGGTTTAATATACACGGTACATGTTACCAGGTGAACAGTATATGTGAGGAGAGTGTGTTCCCCTCATGGTTTAATATACACGGGACATGTTACCAGATGAACAGTATAAGTGAGGAGAGTGTGTTCCCCTGATTGTTTAATACACACGGGACATGTTACCAGGTGAACAGTATAATTGAGGAGAGTGTGTTCCGCTGACGGTTTAATATACACGGGACATGTTACCAGGTGAACAGTGCAAGTGAGGAGAATGTGTTCCCCTGATGGTTTAATATACACAGGCCATGATGCCAGGTGAACAGTATAAGTCAGGAGAGTGTGTTCCCCTGATTGTTTAATATACATGGGACATGTCACCAGGTGAACAGTATAAGTGAGGAGAATGTGTTCCCCAGATTGTTTAATATACATGGGACATGTTACCAGGCGAACAGTGTAAGTGAGGAGAGTGTGTTCCCCTGATGGTTTAATATACCCGGGACATGTCACCAGATGAACAGTATAAGAGAGGAGAGTGTGTTCCCCTGATTGTTTAATACACACGGGACAAGTCACCAAATGAACTGTATGAGTGAGGAGAGTGTGTTCCCCTGATGGTTTAATATACACGGGACATATCACCAGGTGAAAAGTTTAAGTGAGGAGAGTGTGTTCCCCTGATGGTTTGAAATACACGGGACATGTCACCAGATGAACAGTATAAGAGAGGAGAGTGTGTTCCCCTGATTGTTTAATACACACGGGACAAGTCACCAAATGAACTGTATGAGTGAGGAGAGTGTGTTCCCCTGATGATTTAATACACACGGGACATGTTACCAGATGAACAGTATAAGTGAGGAGAGTGTGTTCCCCTGATGATTTAATATACACGGGACATGTTACCAGGTGAACAGTATAAGTGAGGAGAGTGTGTTCCCCTGATGGTTTAATATACACGGTACATGTTACCAGGTGAACAGTATAAGTGAGGAGAGTGTGTTCCCCTGATGGTTTAATATACACGGGACATGATGCCAGGTGAACATTATAAGTGAGGAGAGTGTGTTCCCCTGATGGTTTAATATACATGGGACATGTTACCAGGTGAACAGTGTAAGTGAGGAGAGTGTGTTCCCCTGATGGTTTAATATACACGGGACATGTCACCAGGTGAAAAGTTTAAGTGAGGAGAGTGTGTTCCCCTGATGGTTTAAAATACACGGGACATGTCACCAGATGAACAGTATAAGAGAGGAGAGTGTGTTCCCCTGATGGTTTAATGCACACAGGACATGTTACCAGGTGAACAGTGTAATTGAGGAGAGTGTGTTCCACTGATGGTTTAATACTGAGGGGACATGTTACCAGGTGAACAGGATAAGTGAGGAGATTGTGTTCCCCTGATGATTTAATATACACGGTACATATTACCAGGTGAACAGTATAAGTGAGGAGAGTGTGTTCCCCTGATGGTTTAATATACACGGGACATGTTACCTGGTGAACAGTAGAAGTGAGGAGAGTGTATTCCCCGGATGGTTTAATACACACGGGACATGTCACCAGGTGAACAGTACAAGTGAGGAGAGTGTGTTCCCCTGATGGTTTTATATACACGGACATGTCACCAGGTGAACAGTATAAGTGAGGAGAGTGTGTTCCCCTGATGGTTTAATACACACGGGACATGTTACCAGATGAACAGTATAAGTGAGGAGAGTGTGTTCCCCTGATGGTTTAATATACACGGGAAATGTTACCAGATGAACAGTATAAGTGAGGAGAGTGTGTTCCCCTGATGGTTGAATATACACGGGACATGTTACCAGGTGAACAGTATAAGTGAGGAGAGTGTGTTCCCCTGATTGTTTAATATACATGGGAAATGTTACCAGATAAACAGTGTAAGTGAGGAGAGTGTGTTCCCCTGATTGTTAAATACGCACAGGACTTGTCACCAAGTGAACTGTATAAGTGAGGAGAATGTGTTCCCCAGATTGTTTATTATACACGGGACATGATGCCAGGTGAACAGTATAAGTGAGGAGAGTGTGTTCCCCTGATGGTTTAATATACGTGCGACATGTTACCAGGTGAAAAGTTTAAGTGATGAGAGTGTGTTCCCCTGATGGTTTAATACACACGGGAAATGTTACCAGATGAACTCTCTCAGTGAGGAGAGTGTGTTCCCCTGATGGTTCAATATACGTGGGACATGTTACCAGGTGAAAAGTTTAAATGAGGAGAGTGTGTTCCCCTGATGGTTTAATATACCTGGGACATGTCACCAGGTGAACAGTATAAGTGAGGAGAGATTGTTCCCCTGATGGTTTAATACACACGGGACATGTTACCAGATGAACTCTCTCAGTGAGGAGAGTGTGTTCCCCTGATGGTTTAATATACACAGGACATGTTACCAGGTGAACAGGATAAGTGAGGAGAGTGTGTTCCCCTGATGGTTTAATATACACGGGAAATGTTACCAGATGAACAGTATAAGTGAGGAGATTCTGCTCCCCTGATGGTTTAACACGCACGGGACATGTTACCAGGTGAACAGTATAAGTGAGGAGAGTGTGTTCCCCTGATTGTTTAATACACACAGGACATGTCACCAGGTGAACAGTATAAGTGAGGAGAATGTGTTCCCCTGATGGTTTAATATTCACTGGACATGTTACCAGATGAAAAGTCTAAGTGAGGAGAGTGCGTTCCCCTGATGATTTAATGCACACAGGACATGTTAGCAGGTGAACAGTATAAATGAGCAGAGAGTGTTCCCCTGATGGTTTAATATTCACGGGACATGTTACCAGGTGAACAGTATAAGTGAGGAGAGTGTGTTCCCCTGATGGTTTAATACACACAGGACATGTTACCAGGTGAACAGTATAAGTGAGGAGATTGCTTTCCCCTGATGGTTTAATATTCACGGGACATGTTACCAGGTGAACAGTGTAAGTGAGGAGAGTGTGTTCCCCTGATGGTTTAATGCACACAAGACATTTTACCAGGTGAACAGTGTAAGTGAGGAGAGTGTGTTCCCCTGATGGTTTAATATACACGGGATATGTTACCAGGTGAACAGTATAAGTGAGGAGAGTGTGTTCCCCTGATGGTTTAATATACACGGGACATGTTACCAGGTGAACAGTATAAGTGAGGAAAGTGTGTTCCCCAGATTGTTTAATATGCACGGGACATGTGACTAGGTGAACAGTATAAGTGAGGAGAGTGTGTTCCCCTGATGGTTTAATATACACGGGACATGTTACCAGGTGAACAGTATAAGTGAGGAGAGTGTGTTCCCCTGATGGTTTAATATACACGGGACATGTTACCAGATGAACAGTATAAGTGAGGCGAGTGTGTTCACCTGATGGTTTAATACGCACGGGACATGTCACCAAGTGAACTGGATATGTGAGGAGAGTGTGTTCCCCTGATGGTTTAATGCACACAAGACATTTTACCAGGTGAACAGTGTAAGTGAGGAGAGTGTGTTCCCCTGATGGTTTAATATACACGGGATATGTTACCAGGTGAACAGTATAAGTGAGGAGAGTGTGTTCCCCTGATGGTTTAATATACACGGGACATGTTACCAGGTGAACAGTATAAGTGAGGAAAGTGTGTTCCCCAGATTGTTTAATATGCACGGGACATGTGACTAGGTGAACAGTATAAGTGAGGAGAGTGTGTTCCCCTGATGGTTTAATATACAAGGGACATGTTACCAGGTAAACAGTAAAAGTGAGGAGAGTGTGTTCCCCTGATGGTTTAATATACACAGGGCATGTTACCAGGTGAACAGTATAAGTGAGGAGATTGTGTTCCCCTGATGGTGTAATACACACGGGACATGTTATCAGGTGAACGGTATAAGTGAGGAGAGTGTGTTCCCCTGATTGTTTAATGCACACGGGACATGTTACCAGGTGAACAGTATAAGTGAGGAGAGTGTGTTCCCCTGATTGTTTAATACGCACGGGACATGTTACCAGGTGAACAGTAGAAGTGAGGAGAATGTGTTCCCCTGTTTGTTTAATACGCACAGGACATGTTACCAAGTGAACAGTATAAGTGAGGTGAATGTGTTCCCCTGATTGTTTAATACACACGGGACATGTTACCATGTGAACAGTATAAGTGAGGAGAATGTGTTCCCCTGTTTGTTTAATACACACGGGACATGTTTCCAGGTGAACTGTATAAGTGAGGAGAATGTGTTCCCCTGTTTGTTTAATACGCACTGGACATGTTGCCAAGTGAACAGTATAAGTGAGGAAAATGTGTTCCCCTGATTGTTTAATACACACGGGACATGTTACCAAGTGAACAGTATAAGTGAGGAGAGTGCGTTCCCCTGATTGTTTAATATACACGGGACATGTTACCAGGTGAACAGTATAAGTGAGGAGAATGTGTTCCCCTGTTGGTTTAATACGCACGGGACATTTTACCAAGTGAACAGTATAAGTGAGGAGAATGTGTTCCCCTGATTGTTTAATACGCACGGGACATGTTACCAGGTGAACAGTATAAGTGAGGAGAATGTGTTCCCCTGATTGTTTAATACGCACGGGACATGTTACCAGGTGAACAGTATAAGTGAGGAGAGTGTGTTCCCCTGATGGTTTAATACACACGGGACATGTTACCAGGTGAACAGTATAAGTGAGAAGAGTGTGTTCCCCTGATTGTTTAATATACACGGGACATGTTACCAGGTGAACAGTATAAGTGAGGAGAGTGTGTTCCCCTGATGGTTTAATATACACGGGACATGTTACCAGGTGAACAGTATAAGTGAGGAGAGTGTGTTCCCCTGATGGTTTAATATACACGGGACATGTTACCAGGTGAACAGTATAAGTGAGGAAAGTGTGTTCCCCTGATGGTTTAATATTCACGGGACATGTTACCAGGTGAACAGTATAAGTGAGGCGAGTGTGTTCCCCTGATGGTTTAATATAGACGGGACATGTTACCAGGTAAACAGTATATGTGAGGAGAGTGTGTTCCCCTGATGGTTTAAGAAACACAGGGCATGTTACCAGGTGAACAGTATAAGTGAGGCGAGTGTGTTCCCCTGATGGTTTAATATAAACAGGGCATGTTACCAGGTGAACAGTATAAGTGAGGAGATTGTGTTCCCCTGATGGTTTAATACACACAGGACATGTTACCAGGTGAACAGTATAAGTGAGGAGAGTGTGTTCCCCTGATGTTTTAATACACACAGGACATGTTACCCGGTGAACAGTATAAGTGAGCAGATTGTGTTCCCCTGATTGTTTAATACTGACAGGACATGTCACCAGGGGAACAGTATAAGTGAGGAGAATGTGTTCCCCTGATGGTTTAATATACAGGGACATGTTACCAGGTGAACAGTATAAGTGAGGAGAATGTGTTCCCCTGATGGTTTAATATACACGGGACATGTTACCAGGTGAACAGTATAAGTGAGGAGAATGTGTTCCCCTGATGGTTTAATATACACGGGACATGTTACCAGGTGAACAGTATAAGTGAGGAGAATGTGTTCCCCTGATGGTTTAATATACACGGGACATGTTACCAGGTGAACAGTATAAGTGAGGAGAATGTGTTCCCCTGATGGTTTAATATACACGGGACTTGTTACCAGGTGAACAGTATAAGTGAGGAGAGTGTGTTCCCCTGATGGTTTAATATACACGGGAAATGTTACCAGATGAACAGTATAAGTGAGGCGAGTGTGTTCACCTGATGGTTTAATACGCACGGGACATGTCACCAAGTGAACTGTATAAGTGAGGAGAGTGTGTTCCCCTGATGGTTTAATGCACACAAGACATTTTACCAGGTGAACAGTGTAAGTGAGGAGAGTGTATTCCCCCGATGGTTTAATATACACGGGATATGTTACCAGGTGAACAGTATAAGTGAGGAGAGTGTGTTCCCCTGATGGTTTAATATACACGGGACATGTTACCAGGTGAACAGTATAAGTGAGGAGAGTGTGTTCCCCAGATTGTTTAATATGAACGGGACATGTGACTAGGTGAACAGTATAAGTGAGGAGAGTGTGTTCCCCTGATGGTTTAATATACAAGGGACATGTTACCAGGTAAACAGTATAAGTGAGGAGAGTGTGTTCCCCTGATGGTTTAATATACACAGGGCATGTTACCAGGTGAACAGTATAAGTGAGGAGATTGTGTTCCCCTGATGGTGTAATACACATGGGACATGTTACCAGGTGAACAGTATAAGTGAGGAGAGTGTGTTCCCCTGATTGTTTAATACGCACGGGACATGTTACCAGGTGAACAGTAGAAGTGAGGAGAATGTGTTCCCCTGTTTGTTTAATACGCACAGGACATGTTACCAAGTGAACAGTATAAGTGAGGAGAATGTGTTCCCCTGATTGTTTAATACACACGGGACATGTTACCAGGTGAACAGTATAAGTGAGGAGAATGTGTTCCCCTGTTTGTTTAATACACACGGGACATGTTTCCAGGTGAACAGTATAAGTGAGGAGAATGTGTTCCCCTGTTTGATTAATACACACGGGACATGTTACCAGGTGAACAGTATAAGTGAGGAGAATGTGTTCCCCTGATGGTTTAATATACACGGGACATGTTACCAGGTGAACAGTATAAGTGAGGAGAATGTGTTCCCCTGATGGTTTAATATACACGGGACATGTTACCAGGTGAACAGTATAAGTGAGGAGAGTGTGTTCCCCTGATTGTTCAATAGTCATGGGACATGTTACCAGGTGAACAGTATAAGTGAGGCGAGTGTGTTCCCCTGATGGTTTAATATACACGGGACATGTTACCAGGTAAACAGTATATGTGAGGAGAGTGTGTTCCCCTGATGGTTTAATATACAGAGGGCATGTTACCAGGTGAACAGTATAAGTGAGGAGATTGTGTTCCCCTGATGGTTTAATACACACAGGACATGTTACCAGGTGAACAGTATAAGTGAGGAGAGTGTGTTCCCCTGATGTTTTAATACACACAGGACATGTTACCCAGTTAACAGTATAAGTGAGGAGATTGTGTTCCCCTGATTGTTTAATACTGACAGGACATGTCACCAGGGGAACAGTATAAGTGAGGAGAATGTGTTCCCCTGATTGTTCAATACACACGAGACATGTCATCAAGTGAAATGTATAATTGAGGAGAGTGTGTTCCCCTGATGGTTTAATATACACGGTACATGTTACCAGGTGAACAGTATAAGTGAGGAGAGTGTGTTCCCCTGATGGTTTAATATACACGAAACATGTTACCAGGTGAACAGTATAAGTGAGGAGAGTGTGTTCCCCTGATGGTTTAATAAACACGGGACATGTTACCAGATGAACAGTATAAGTGAGGAGAGGGTGTTCCCCTGATTGTTTAATATACACGCGACATGTTACCAGGTGAACAGTATAAGTGAGGAGAATATGTTCCCCTGATTGTTTAATACGCACGGGACTTGTCACCAAGTGAACAGTATAAGTGAGGAGAGTGTGTTCCCCTGATGGTTTAATATACATGGGACATGTTACCAGGTGAACAGTGTAAGTGAGGAGAGTGTGTTCCCCTGATGGTTTAATATACACGGGACATGTCACCAGGTGAAAAGTTTAAGTGAGGAGAGTGTGATGCCCTGGTGGTTTAATATACCCGGGACATGTTACCAGATGAACACTCTCAGTGAGGAGAGTGTGTTCCCCTGATGGTTTAATATACACAGGACATGTTACCAGGTGAACAGTATAAGTGAGGAGAGTGTTTTCCCCTGATGGTTTAATATACATGGGACATGTTACCAGGTGAACAGTGTAAGTGAGGAGAGTGCGTTCCCCTGATTGTTTAATACACACGGGACATGTTACCAGATGAACAGTATAAGTGAGGAGAGTGTGTTCCCCTGATGGTTTAATATACATGGGACATGTTACCAGGTGAACAGTGTAAGTGAGGAGAGTGTGTTCCCCTGATTGTTTAATACACACGGGACATTTTACCAGATGAACAGTATAAGTGAGGAGACTGTGTTCCCCTGATGGTTTAATATACACGGGACATGTTACCAGATGAACAGTATAAGTGAGGAGAGTGTGTTCCCCTGATGGTTTAATAAACACGGGACATGTTACCAGATGAACAGTATAAGTGAGGAGAGTGTGTTCCCCTGATGGTTGAATATACACGGGACATGTTACCAGATGAACAGTATAAGTGAGGAGAGTGTGTTCCCCAGATTGTTTAATATACATGGGACATGTTACCAGGTGAACAGTGTAAGTGAGGAGAGTGTGTTCCCCTGATGGTTTAATATACACGGGACATGTCACCAGGTGAAAAGTTTAAGTGAGGAGAGTGTGTTCCCCTGATGGTTTAAAATACCCGGGACATGTCACCAGATGAACAGTATAAGAGAGGAGAGTGTGTTCCCAAGATTGTTTAATACACACGGGACAAGTCACCAAATGAACTGTATGAGTGAGGAGAGTGTGTTCCCCTGATGATTTAACACACACGGGACATGTTACCAGATGAACACTCTCAGTGAGGATAGTGTGTTCCCCTGATGATTTAATATACACATGACATGTTACCAGGTGAACAGTATAAGTGAGTAGAGTGTGTTCCCCTGATGGTTTAATATACCCGGTACATGTTACCAGGTGAACAGGAAAAGTGAGGAGAGTGTGTTCCCTGATGGTTTAACATACACGGGACATGATGCCAGGTGAAGAGTATAAGTGAGGAGAGTGTGTTCCCCTGATGGTTTAATATACCCGGTACATGTTACCAGGTGAACAGGAAAAGTGAGGAGAGTGTGTTCCCCTGATGGTTTAATATACACGGGACATGATGCCAGGTGAACAGTATAAGTGAGGAGAGTGTGTTCCCCTGATGGTTTAATATACATGGGACATGTTAGCAGGTGAACAGTGTAAGTGAGGAGAGTGTGTTCCCCTGATGGTTTAATATACACGGGACATGTCAACAGGTGAAAAGTTTAAGTGAGGAGAGTGTGTTCCCCTGATTGTTTAAAATACACGGGACATGTCACCAGATGAACAGTATAAGTGAGGAGAGTGTGTTCCCCTGATGGTTTAAAATACACGGGACATGTCACCAGATGAACAGTATAAGAGAGGAGAGTGTGTTCCCCTGATTGTTTAATACACACGGGAGAAGTCACCAAATGAACTGTATGAGTGAGGAGATTGTGTTCCCCTGATGATTTAATACACACGGGACATGTTACCAGATGAACACTCTCAGTGAGGAGAGTGTGTTCCCCTGATGGTTTAATATACACGGGACATGTCAACAGGTGAAAAGTTTAAGTGAGGAGAGTGTGTTCCCCTGATGGTTTAATATACACGGGACATGTCACCAGGTGAAAAGTTTAAGTGAGGAGAGTGTGATGCCCTGGTTGTTTAATATACCCGGGACATGTCACCAGGTGAACAGTATAAGTGAGGAGAGTGTGTTCCCCCGATTGTTTAATACACACGGGACATGTCACCAAATGAACTGTATAAGTGAGGAGACTGTATTCCCCTGATGGTTTAATACACACGGGACATGTTACCAGATGAACACTCTCAGTGAGGAGAGTGTGTTCCCCTGATGGTTTAATATACACAGGACATGTTACCAGGTGAACAGTATAAGTGAGGAGAGTGTGTTCCCCTGATGGTTAAATATACATGGGACATGTTACCAGGTGAACAGTGTAAGTGAGGAGAGTGTGTTCCCCTGATTGTTTAATACACACGGGACATTTTACCAGATGAACAGTATAAATGAGGAGAGTGTGTTCCCCTGATGGTTTAATATACACGGGACATGTTACCAGATGAACAGTATAAGTGAGGAGAGTGTGTTCCCCTGATGGTTTAATAAACACGAGACATGTTACCAGATGAACAGTATAAGTGAGGAGAGTGTGTTCCCCTGATGGTTGAATATACACGGGACATGTTACCAGATGAACAGTATAAGTGAGGAGAGTGTGTTCCCCTGATGGTTTAAGATACACGGGAAATGTTACCAGATGAACAGTATAAGTGAGGAGAGTGTGTTCCCCTGATGGTTGAATATACACGGGACATGTTACTAGGTGAACAGTATAAGTGAGGAGAGTGTGTTCCCCTGATGGTTTAATACTGACGGGACATGTTACCAGATGAACAGTATAAGTGAGGAGAGTGTGTTCCCCTGATGGTTTAATATACATGGGACATGTTACCAGGTGAACAGTGTAAGTGAGGAGAGTGTGTTCCCCTGATTGTTTAATACACACGGGACATTTTACCAGATGAACAGTATAAATGAGGAGAGTGTGTTCCCCTGATGGTTTAATATACACGGGACATGTTACCAGATGAGCAGTATAAGTGAGGAGAGTGTGTTCCCCTGATGGTTTAATAAACACGAGACATGTTACCAGATGAACAGTATAAGTGAGGAGAGTGTGTTCCCCTGATGGTTTAATACTGACGGGACATGTTACCAGATGAACAGTATAAGTGAGGAGAGTGTGTTCCCCTGATGGTTTAATATACATGGGACATGTTACCAGGTGAACAGTGTAAGTGAGGAGAGTGTGTTCCCCTGATTGTTTAATACACACGGGACATTTTACCAGATGAACAGTATAAATGAGGAGAGTGTGTTCCCCTGATGGTTTAATATACACGGGACATGTTACCAGATGAACAGTATAAGTGAGGAGAGTGTGTTCCCCTGATGGTTTAATAAACACGAGACATGTTACCAGATGAACAGTATAAGTGAGGAGAGTGTGTTCCCCTGATGGTTGAATATACACGGGACATGTTACCAGATGAACAGTATAAGTGAGGAGAGTGTGTTCCCCTGATGGTTTAACATACACGGGAAATGTTACCAGATGAACAGTATAAGTGAGGAGAGTGTGTTCCCCTGATGGTTGAATATACACGGGACATGTTACTAGGTGAACAGTATAAGTGAGGAGAGTGTGTTCCCCTGATTGTTTAATATACATGGGAAATGTTACCAGGTGAACAGTATATGTGAGGAGATTGTGTTCCCCTGATGGTTTAATACACACGGGACATTTCACCAGGTGAACTGTATAAGTGAGGAGAGTGTGTTCCCCTGATGGTTTAATACACACGGGACATGTCACCAGGTGAACAGTATAAGTGAGGAGAGTGTGTTCCCCTGATTGTTTAATATACACGGGAAATGTTACCAGATGAACAGTATAAGTGAGGAGAGTGTGTTTCCCTGATGGTTTAATACACACGGGACATGATTCCGGTCAAACAGTTTAAGTGAGGAGAGTGTGTTCCTCTGATTGCTTAATATACATGGGAAATGTTACCAGATGAACAGTATATGTGAGGAGAGTGTGTTCCCCTGATGGTTTAATACACACGGGACATTTCACCAGGTGAACTGTATAAGTGAGGAGAGTGTGTTCCCCTGATGGTTTAATATACACAGGACATGTGACCAGGTGAACAGTATAATTGAGGAGAGTGTGTTCCCCTGATGGTTTAATGCACATGGGACATGTTACCAGGTGAACAGTATAAGTGAGGAGAGTGTGTTCCCCTGATTGTTTAATAAACACGGGACATGTTACCAGGTGAACAGTATAAGTGAGGAGAGTGTGATCCCCTGATTGTTTAATAAACACGGGACATGTTACCAGGTGAACAGTATAAGTGAGGAGAGTGTGTTCCCCTGATTGTTTAATACACACGGGACATGTTACCAGGTGAACAGTATAAGTGAGGAGAGTGTGTTCCCCTGATGATTTTATATACACGGACATGTCACCAGGTGAACAGTATAAGTGAGGAGAGTGTTTTCCCCTGATGGTTTAATATACACGGGACATGTTTCCAGGAGAACAGTATAAGTGAGGAGAGTGTGTTCCCCTGAGTGTTTAATATACACGGGACATGTTACCAGGTGAACAGTATAAGTGAGGAGAGTGTGTTCCCTTGATAGTTTAATATACACGGGACATGTTACCAGATGAACAGTATAAGTGAGGAGAGTGTGTTCCCCTGATGGTTTAATATACACGGGACATGTTACCAGGTGAACAGTTTAAGTGAGGAGAGTGTGTTCCCCTGATTGTTTAATATACACGGGACATGTTACCAGGTGAACAGTATAAGTGAGGAGAGTGTGTTCCCCTGATGGTTTTTTACGCAAGGGACGTGTTACCAGGTGAACAGTATAAGTGAGGAGACTGTGTTCCCCTGATGGTTTAATATACACGGGACATGTTACCAGTTGAACATATAAGTGAGGAGAGTGTGTTCCCCTGATGGTTTAATACTGACGGGACATGTTACCAGATGAACAGTATAAGTGAGGAGAGTGTGTTCCCCTGATGGTTTAATACACACGGGACATGTTACCAGATGAACAGTATAAGTGAGGAGAGTGTGTTCCCCTGATGGTTTAATATACACGGGACATGTTACCAGTTGAACAGTATAAGTGAGGAGAGTGTGTTCCCCTGATGGTTTAATACTGACGGGACATGTTACCAGATGAACAGTATAAGTGAGGAGAGTGTGTTCCCCTGATTGTTTAATACACACGGGACATGTTAGCAGTTGAAAAGTTTAAGTGAGGAGACTTTGTTCCCCTGATGGTTTAATATGCATGGGACATGTTACCAGGTGAAAAGTGTAAGTGAGGAGAGTGTGTTCCCCTGATGGTTTAATACACACGGGAAATGTTACCAGATGAGCAGTATAAGTGAGGAGAGTGTGTTCCCCTGATGGTTTAATATACACGGGACATGTTACCAGATGAACAGTATGAGTGAGGAGAGTGTGTTCCCCTGATTGTTTAATATACACGGGATATGTAACCAGGTGAACAGTATAAGTGAGGAGAGTGTATTCCCCTGATGGTTTAATACGCACGGGACATGTCACCAAGTGAACTGTATAAGTGAGGAGAGTGTGTTCCCCTGATTGTTTAATACGCACGGGACATGTCACCAAGTGAACTGTATAAGTGAGGAGAGTGTGTTCCCCTGATTGTTTAATACACACGGGACATGTTACCAGGTGAACAGTATAAGTGAGGAGAGTGTGTTCCCCTGATGTTTTAATACACACAGGACATGTTACCCGGTGAACAGTATAAGTGAGCAGATTGTATTCCCCTGATTGTTTAATACTGACAGGACATGTCACCAGGGGAACAGTATAAGTGAGGAGAATGTGTTCCCCTGATGGTTTAATATACAGGGACATGTTACCAGGTGAACAGTATAAGTGAGGAGAATGTGTTCCCCTGATGGTTTAATATACACGGGACATGTTACCAGGTGAACAGTATAAGTGAGGAGAATGTGTTCCCCTGATGGTTTAATATACACGGGACATGTTACCAGGTGAACAGTATAAGTGAGGAGAGTGTGTTCCCCTGATGGTTTAATATACACGGGACATGTTACCAGATGAACAGTATAAGTGAGGCGAGTGTGTTCACCTGATGGTTTAATACGCACGGGACATGTCACCAAGTGAACTGTATAAGTGAGGAGAGTGTGTTCCCCTGATGGTTTAATGCACACAAGACATTTTACCAGGTGAACAGTGTAAGTGAGGAGAGTGTGTTCCCCTGATGGTTTAATATACACGGGATATGTTACCAGGTGAACAGTATAAGTGAGGAGAGTGTGTTCCCCTGATGGTTTAATATACACGGGACATGTTACCAGGTGAACAGTATAAGTGAGGAGAGTGTGTTCCCCAGATTGTTTAATATGAACGGGACATGTGACTAGGAGAACAGTATAAGTGAGGAGAGTGTGTTCCCCTGATGGTTTAATATACAAGGGACATGTTACCAGGTGAACAGTATAAGTGAGGAGATTGTGTTCCCCTGATGGTGTAATACGCACGGGACATGTTACCAGGTGAACAGTAGAATTGAGGAGAATGTGTTCCCCTGTTTGTTTAATACGCACAGGACATGTTACCAAGTGAACAGTATAAGTGAGGAGAATGTGTTCCCCTGATTGTTTAATACACACGGGACATGTTACCAGGTGAACAGTATAAGTGAGGAGAATGTGTTCCCCTGTTTGTTTAATACACACGGGACATGTTTCCAGGTGAACAGTATAAGTGAGGAGAATGTGTTCCCCTGTTTGTTTAATACACACGGGACATGTTTCCAGGTGAACAGTATAAGTGAGGAGAATGAGTTCCCCTGATTGTTTAATACACACGGGACATGTTACCAAGTGAACAGTATAAGTGAGGAGAGTGCGTTCCCCTGATTGTTTAATACACACGGGACATGTTACCAGGTGAACAGTATAAGTGAGGAGAATGTGTTCCCCTGATGGTTTAATATACACGGGACATGTTACCAGGTGAACAGTATAAGTGAGGAGAGTGTGTTCCCCTGATTGTTCAATAGTCATGGGACATGTTACCAGGTGAACAGTATAAGTGAGGCGAGTGTGTTCCCCTGATGGTTTAATATACACGGGACATGTTACCAGGTAAACAGTATATGTGAGGAGAGTGTGTTCCCCTGATGGTTTAATATACAGAGGGCATGTTACCAGGTGAACAGTATAAGTGAGGAGATTGTGTTCCCCTGATGGTTTAATACACACAGGACATGTTACCAGGTGAACAGTATAAGTGAGGAGAGTGTGTTCCCCTGATGTTTTAATACACACAGGACATGTTACCCAGTTAACAGTATAAGTGAGGAGATTGTGTTCCCCTGATTGTTTAATACTGACAGGACATGTCACCAGGGGAACAGTATAAGTGAGGAGAATGTGTTCCCCTGATTGTTTAATACACACGGGACATGTTACCAGGTGAACAGTATAAGTGAGAAGAATGAGTTCCCCTGTTTGTTTAATACACACGGGACATGTTACCAGGTGAACAGTATAAGTGAGGAGAATGTGTTCCCCTGATTGTTCAATACACACGAGACATGTCATCAAGTGAAATGTATAATTGAGGAGAGTGTGTTCCCCTGATGGTTTAATATACACGGTACATGTTACCAGGTGAACAGTATAAGTGAGGAGAGTGTGTTCCCCTGATGGTTTAATATACACGAAACATGTTACCAGGTGAACAGTATAAGTGAGGAGAGTGTGTTCCCCTGATGGTTTAATAAACACGGGACATGTTACCAGATGAACAGTATAAGTGAGGAGAATATGTTCCCCTGATTGTTTAATACGCACGGGACTTGTCACCAAGTGAACAGTATAAGTGAGGAGAGTGTGTTCCCCTGATGGTTTAATATACATGGGACATGTTACCAGGTGAACAGTGTAAGTGAGGAGAGTGTGTTCCCCTGATGGTTTAATATACACGGGACATGTCACCAGGTGAAAAGTTTAAGTGAGGAGAGTGTGATGCCCTGGTGGTTTAATATACCCGGGACATGTTACCAGATGAACACTCTCAGTGAGGAGAGTGTGTTCCCCTGATGGTTTAATATACACAGGACATGTTACCAGGTGAACAGTATAAGTGAGGAGAGTGTTTTCCCCTGATGGTTTAATATACATGGGACATGTTACCAGGTGAACAGTGTAAGTGAGGAGAGTGCGTTCCCCTGATTGTTTAATACACACGGGACATGTTACCAGATGAACAGTATAAGTGAGGAGAGTGTGTTCCCCTGATGGTTTAATATACATGGGACATGTTACCAGGTGAACAGTGTAAGTGAGGAGAGTGTGTTTCCCTGATTGTTTAATACACACGGGACATTTTACCAGATGAACAGTATAAGTGAGGAGACTGTGTTCCCCTGATGGTTTAATATACACGGGACATGTTACCAGATGAACAGTATAAGTGAGGAGAGTGTGTTCCCCTGATGGTTTAATAAACACGGGACATGTTACCAGACGAACAGTATAAGTGAGGAGAGTGTGTTCCCCTGATGGTTGAATATACACGGGACATGTTACCAGATGAACAGTATAAGTGAGGAGAGTGTGTTCCCCAGATTGTTTAATATACATGGGACATGTTACCAGGTGAACAGTGTAAGTGAGGAGAGTGTGTTCCCCTGATGGTTTAATATACACGGGACATGTCACCAGGTGAAAAGTTTAAGTGAGGAGAGTGTGTTCCCCTGATGGTTTAAAATACCCGGGACATGTCACCAGATGAACAGTATAAGAGAGGAGAGTGTGTTCCCCTGATTGTTTAATACACACGGGACAAGTCACCAAATGAACTGTATGAGTGAGGAGAGTGTGTTCCCCTGATTATTTAACACACACGGGACATGTTACCAGATGAACACTCTCAGTGAGGATAGTGTGTTCCCCTGATGATTTAATATACACATGACATGTTACCAGGTGAACAGTATAAGTGAGGAGAGTGTGTTCCCCTGATGGTTTAATATACCCGGTACATGTTACCAGGTGAACAGGAAAAGTGAGGAGAGTGTGTTCCCCTGATGGTTTAATATACACGGGACATGATGCCAGGTGAACAGTATAAGTGAGGAGAGTGTGTTCCCCTGATGGTTTAATATACACGGGACATGTCACCAGGTGAAAAGTTTAAGTGAGGAGAGAGTGTTCCCCTGATGGTTTAATATACCCGGTACATGTTACCAGGTGAATAGGAAAAGTGAGGAGAGTGTGTTCCCCTGATGGTTTAATATACACGGGACATGATGCCAGGTGAACAGTATAAGTGAGGAGAGTGTGTTCCCCTGATGGTTTAATATACACGGGACATGTCAACAGGTGAAAAGTTTAAGTGAGGAGAGTTTGTTCCCCTGATTGTTTAAAATACACGGGACATGTCACCAGATGAACAGTATAAGTGAGGAGAGTGTGTTCCCCTGATGGTTTAAAATACACGGGACATGTCACCAGATGAACAGTATAAGAGAGGAGAGTGTGTTCCCCTGATTGTTTAATACACACGGGACAAGTCACCAAATGAACTGTATGAGTGAGGAGATTGTGTTCCCCTGATGATTTAATATACACGGTACATGTTACCAGGTGAACAGTATAAGTGAGGAGAGTGTGTTCCCCTGATGGTTTAATATACACGGGACATGTTACCTGGTGAACAGTATAAGTGAGGAGAGTGTGTTCCCCTGATGGTTTAATATACATGGGACATGTTACCAGGTGAACAGTGTAAGTGAGGAGAGTGTGTTCCCCTGATGGTTTAATATACACGGGACATGTCACCAGGTGAAAAGTTTAAGTGAGGAGAGTGTGATGCCCAGTTTGTTTAATATACCCGGGACATGTCACCAGGTGAACAGTATAAGTGAGGAGAGTGTGTTCCCCCGATTGTTTAATACACACGGGACATGTCACCAAATGAACTGTATAAGTGAGGAGACTGTATTCCCCTGATGGTTTAATACACACGGGACATGTTACCAGATGAACACTCTCAGTGAGGAGAGTGTGTTCCCCTGATGGTTTAATATACACAGGACATGTTACCAGGTGAACAGTATAAGTGAGGAGAGTGTGTTCCCCTGATGGTTAAATATACATGGGACATGTTACCAGGTGAACAGTGTAAGTGAGGAGAGTGTGTTCCCCTGATTGTTTAATACACACGGGACATTTTACCAGATGAACAGTATAAATGAGGAGAGTGTGTTCCCCTGATGGTTTAATATACACGGGACATGTTACCAGATGAACAGTATAAGTGAGGAGAGTGTGTTCCCCTGATGGTTTAATAAACACGAGACATGTTACCAGATGAACAGTATAAGTGAGGAGAGTGTGTTCCCCTGATGGTTGAATATACACGGGACATGTTACCAGATGAACAGTATAAGTGAGGAGAGTGTGTTCCCCTGATGGTTTAAGATACACGGGAAATGTTACCAGATGAACAGTATAAGTGAGGAGAGTGTGTTCCCCTGATGGTTTAATACGTACGGGACATGTTACCAGGTGAACAGTATAAGTGAGGACAATGTTTTCCCCTGTTAGTTTCATGCACACGTGACATGTTACCAGGTGAACAGTATAAGTGAGGAGAGTGTGTTCCCCTGATGGTTTAATATACACAGGACATGTCACCAGGTGAACTGTAATAGTGAGGAGAGTATGTTCCCCTGATTGTTTGATACGCACGGGGCATGTTACCAGGTGAAGAGTATAATTGAGGAGAATGTGTTCCCCTGATTGTTTAATACACACGGGACATGTCACCAGGTGAACAGTATAAGTGAGGAGAGCGTGTTCCCCTGATGGTTTAATACTGACGTGATATGTTACCAGATGAACAGTATAAGTGAGGAGAGTGTGTTCCCCTGATGGTTTAATACGCACGGGACATGTCACCAAGTGAACTGTATAAGTGAGGAGAGTGTGTTCCCCTGATTGTTTAATACACACGGGACATGTTACCAGATGATCAGTATAAGTGAGGAGAGCGTGTTCCCCTGATTGTTTAATACACACGGGACATGTTACCAGGTGAACAGTATAATGGAGGAGAGTGTGTTCCCCTGATGGTTTAATACACACGGGACATGTTACCAGTTGAACAGTATAAGTGAGGAGAGTGTGTTCCCCTGATGGTTTAATACTGACGGGACATGTTACCAGATGAACAGTATAAGTGAGGAGAGTGTTTTCCCCTGATGGTTTAATACACACGGGACATGTTACCAGGTGAACAGTAAAAGTGAGGAGAGTGTGTTCCCCTGATTGTTTAATACACACGGGACATGTTACCAGGTGCACAGTATAAGTGAGGAGAGTGTGTTCCCCTGATTGTTTAATACACACGGGAAATGTTACCAGATGAACAGTATAAATGAGGAGAGTGTGTTCCCCTGATTGTTTAATATACACGGGACATGTTACCAGATGAACAGTATAAGTGAGGAGAGTGTGTTCCCCTGATGGTTTAATATTCACGGGACATGTTACCAGGTGAACAGTATAAGTGAGGAGAGTGTGTTCCCCTGATGGTTTAATATACACGGGACATGTTACCAGATGAACAGTATAAGTGAGGAGAGTGTGTTCCCCTGATGGTTTAATACACACGGGACATGTTACCAGGTGAACAGTAAAAGTGAGGAGAGTGTGTTCCCCTGATTGTTTAATACACACGGGACATGTTACCAGGTGAACAGTATAAGTGAGGAGAGTGTGTTCCCCTGATGGTTTAATATACACGGGACATGTTACCAGATGAACAGTATAAGTAAGGAGAGTGTGTTCCCCTGATGGTTTAATACTGACGGGATATGTTACAAGATGAACAGTATAAGTGAGGAGAGTGTGTTCCCCTGATGGTTTAATACGCACGGGACATGTCACCAAGTGAACAGTATAAGTGAGGAGAGGGTGTTCCCCTGATTGTTTAATAAACACGGGACATGTTACCAGGTGAACAGTATAAGTGAGGAGAGTGTGTTCCCTTGATAGTTTAATATACACGAGACATGTTACCAGATGAACAGTATAAGTGAGGAGAGGGTGTTCCCCTGATTGTTTAATAAACACGGGACATGTTACCAGGTGAACAGTATAAGTGAGGAGAGTGTGTTTCCCTGATGGTTTAATATACACGGGACATGTTACCAGATGAACAGTATAAGTGAGGCGAGTGTGTTCACCTGATGGTTTAATACGCACGGGACATGTCACCAAGTGAACTGTATAAGTGAGGAGAGTGTGTTCCCCTGATGGTTTAATGCACACAAGACATTTTACCAGGTGAACAGTGTAAGTGAGGAGAGTGTGTTCCCCTGATGGTTTAATATACACGGGATATGTTACCAGGTGAACAGTATAAGTGAGGAGAGTGTGTTCCCCTGATGGTTTAATATACACGGGAAATGTTACCAGGTGAACAGTATAAGTGAGGAGAGTGTGTTCCCCAGATTGTTTAATATGAACGGGACATGTGACTAGGTGAACAGTATAAGTGAGGAGAGTGTGTTCCCCTGATGGTTTAATATACAAGGGACATGTTACCAGGTAAACAGTATAAGTGAGGAGAGTGTGTTCCCCTGATGGTTTAATATACACAGGGCATGTTACCAGGTGAACAGTATAAGTGAGGAGATTGTGTTCCCCTGATGGTGTAATACACATGGGACATGTTACCAGGTGAACAGTATAAGTGAGGAGAGTGTGTTCCCCTGATTGTTTAATACGCACGGGACATGTTACCAGGTGAACAGTAGAAGTGAGGAGAATGTGTTCCCCTGTTTGTTTAATACGCACAGGACATGTTACCAAGTGAACAGTATAAGTGAGGAGAATGTGTTCCCCTGATTGTTTAATACACACGGGACATGTTACCAGGTGAACAGTATAAGTGAGGAGAATGTGTTCCCCTGTTTGTTTAATACACACGGGACATGTTTCCAGGTGAACAGTATAAGTGAGGAGAATGTGTTCCCCTGTTTGTTTAATACACACGGGACATGTTTCCAGGTGAACAGTATAAGTGAGGAGAATGAGTTCCCCTGATTGTTTAATACACACGGGACATGTTACCAAGTGAACAGTATAAGTGAGGAGAGTGCGTTCCCCTGATTGTTTAATACACACGGGACATGTTACCAGGTGAACAGTATAAGTGAGGAGAATGTGTTCCCCTGATGGTTTAATATACACGGGACATGTTACCAGGTGAACAGTATAAGTGAGGAGAGTGTGTTCCCCTGATTGTTCAATAGTCATGGGACATGTTACCAGGTGAACAGTATAAGTGAGGCGAGTGTGTTCCCCTGATGGTTTAATATACACGGGACATGTTACCAGGTAAACAGTATATGTGAGGAGAGTGTGTTCCCCTGATGGTTTAATATACAGAGGGCATGTTACCAGGTGAACAGTATAAGTGAGGAGATTGTGTTCCCCTGATAGTTTAATACACACAGGACATGTTACCAGGTGAACAGTATAAGTGAGGAGAGTGTGTTCCCCTGATGTTTTAATACACACAGGACATGTTACCCAGTTAACAGTATAAGTGAGGAGATTGTGTTCCCCTGATTGTTTAATACTGACAGGACATGTCACCAGGGGAACAGTATAAGTGAGGAGAATGAGTTCCCCTGTTTGTTTAATATACACGGGACATGTTACCAGGTGAACAGTATAAGTGAGGAGAGTGTGTTCCCCTGATGGTTTAATATACACGGTACATGTTACCAGGTGAACAGTATAAGTGAGGAGAGTGTGTTCCCCTGATGGTTTAATACACACGAAACATGTTACCAGGTGAACAGTATAAGTGAGGCGAGTGTGTTCCCCTGATGGTTTAATAAACACGGGACATGTTGCCAGATGAACAGTATAAGTGAGGAGAGGGTGTTCCCCTGATTGTTTAATATACACGCGACATGTTACCAGGTGAACAGTAGAAGTGAGGAGAATATGTTCCCCTGATTGTTTAATACGCACGGGACTTGTCACCAAGTGAACAGTATAAGTGAGGAGAGTGTGTTCCCCTGATGGTTTAATATACATGGGACATGTTACCAGGTGAACAGTGTAAGTGAGGAGAGTGTGTTCCCCTGATGGTTTAATATACACGGGACATGTCACCAGGTGAAAAGTTTAAGTGAGGAGAGTGTGATGCCCTGGTGGTTTAATATACCCGGGACATGTTACCAGATGAACACTCTCAGTGAGGAGAGTGTGTTCCCCTGATGGTTTAATATACACAGGACATGTTACCAGGTGAACAGTATAAGTGAGGAGAGTGTTTTCCCCTGATGGTTTAATATACATGGGACATGTTACCAGGTGAACAGTGTATGTGAGGAGAGTGCGTTCCCCTGATTGTTTAATACACACGGGACATGTTACCAGATGAACAGTATAAGTGAGGAGAGTGTGTTCCCCTGATGGTTTAATATACATGGGACATGTTACCAGGTGAACAGTGTAAGTGAGGAGAGTGTGTTCCCCTGATTGTTTAATACACACGGGACATTTTACCAGATGAACAGTATAAGTGAGGAGACTGTGTTCCCCTGATGGTTTAATATACACGGGACATGTTACCAGATGAACAGTATAAGTGAGGAGAGTGTGTTCCCCTGATGGTTGAATATACACGGGACATGTTACCAGATGAACAGTATAAGTGAGGAGAGTGTGTTCCCCAGATTGTTTAATATACATGGGACATGTTACCAGGTGAACAGTGTAAGTGAGGAGAGTGTGTTCCCCTGATGGTTTAATATACACGGGACATGTCACCAGGTGAAAAGTTTAAGTGAGGAGAGTGTGTTCCCCTGATGGTTTAAAATACCCGGGACATGTCACCAGATGAACAGTATAAGAGAGGAGAGTGTGTTCCCCTGATTGTTTAATACACACGGGACAAGTCACCAAATGAACTGTATGAGTGAGGAGAGTGTGTTCCCCTGATGATTTAACACACACGGGACATGTTACCAGATGAACACTCTCAGTGAGGATAGTGTGTTCCCCTGATGGTTTAATATACACATGACATGTTACCAGGTGAACAGTATAAGTGAGGAGAGTGTGTTCCCCTGATGGTTTAATATACCCGGTACATGTTACCAGGTGAACAGGAAAAGTGAGGAGAGTGTGTTCCCCTGATGGTTTAACATACACGGGACATGATGCCAGGTGAACAGTATAAGTGAGGAGAGTGTGTTCCCTGATGGTTTAATATACACGGGACATGTCACCAGGTGAAAAGTTTAAGTGAGGAGAGAGTGTTCCCCTGATGGTTTAATATACCCGGTACATGTTACCAGGTGAACAGAAAAAGTGAGGAGAGTGTGTTCCCCTGATGGTTTAATATACACGGGACATGATGCCAGGTGAACAGTATAAGTGAGGAGAGTGTGTTCCCCTGATGGTTTAATATACATGGGACATGTTACCAGGTGAACAGTGTAAGTGAGGAGAGTGTGTTCCCCTGATGGTTTAATATACACGGGACATGTCAACAGGTGAAAAGTTTAAGTGAGGAGAGTGTGTTCCCCTGATTGTTTAAAATACACGGGACATGTCACCAGATGAACAGTATAAGTGAGGAGAGTGTGTTCCCCTGATGGTTTAAAATACACGGGACATGTCACCAGATGAACAGTATAAGAGAGGAGAGTGTGTTCCCCTGATTGTTTAATACACACGGGACAAGTCACCAAATGAACTGTATGAGTGAGGAGATTGTGTTCCCCTGATGATTTAATATACACGGTACATGTTACCAGGTGAACAGTATAAGTGAGGAGAGTGTGTTCCCCTGATGGTTTAATATACACGGGACATGTTACCTGGTGAACAGTATAAGTGAGGAGAGTGTGTTCCCCTGATGGTTTAATATACATGGGACATGTTACCAGGTGAACAGTGTAAGTGAGGAGAGTGTGTTCCCCTGATGGTTTAATATACACGGGACATGTCACCAGGTGAAAAGTTTAAGTGAGGAGAGTGTGATGCCCTGGTTGTTTAATATACCCGGGACATGTCACCAGGTGAACAGTATAAGTGAGGAGAGTGTGTTCCCACGATTGTTTAATACACACGGGACATGTCACCAAATGAACTGTATAAGTGAGGAGACTGTATTCCCCTGATGGTTTAATACACACGGGACATGTTACCAGATGAACACTCTCAGTGAGGAGAGTGTGTTCCCCTGATGGTTTAATATACACAGGACATGTTACCAGGTGAACAGTATAAGTGAGGAGAGTGTGTTCCCCTGATGGTTAAATATACATGGGACATGTTACCAGGTGAACAGTGTAAGTGAGGAGAGTGTGTTCCCCTGATTGTTTAATACACACGGGACATTTTACCAGATGAACAGTATAAATGAGGAGAGTGTGTTCCCCTGATGGTTTAATATACACGGGACATGTTACCAGATGAACAGTATAAGTGAGGAGAGTGTGTTCCCCTGATGGTTTAATAAACACGAGACATGTTACCAGATGAACAGTATAAGTGAGGAGAGTGTGTTCCCCTGATGGTTGAATATACACGGGACATGTTACCAGATGAACAGTATAAGTGAGGAGAGTGTGTTCCCCTGATGGTTTAAGATACACGGGAAATGTTACCAGATGAACAGTATAAGTGAGGAGAGTGTGTTCCCCTGATGGTTGAATATACACGGGACATGTTACTAGGTGAACAGTATAAGTGAGGAGAGTGTGTTCCCCTGATTGTTTAATATACATGGGAAATGTTACCAGGTGAACAGTATATGTGAGGAGAGTGTGTTCCCCTGATTGTTTAATACACACGGGACATTTCACCAGGTGAACTGTATAAGTGAGGAGAGTGTGTTCCCCTGATGGTTTAATACTGACGGGACATGTTACCAGATGAACAGTATAAGTGAGGAGAGTGTGTTCCCCTGATGGTTTAATATACATGGGACATGTTACCAGGTGAACAGTGTAAGTGAGGAGAATGTGTTCCCCTGATTGTTTAATACACACGGGACATGTTACCAGGTGAACAGTATAAGTGAGAAGAATGAGTTCCCCTGTTTGTTTAATACACACGGGACATGTTACCAGGTGAACAGTATAAGTGAGGAGAATGTGTTCCCCTGATTGTTCAATACACACGAGACATGTCATCAAGTGAAATGTATAATTGAGGAGAGTGTGTTCCCCTGATGGTTTAATATACACGGTACATGTTACCAGGTGAACAGTATAAGTGAGGAGAGTGTGTTCCCCTGATGGTTTAATACACACGAAACATGTTACCAGGTGAACAGTATAAGTGAGGCGAGTGTGTTCCCCTGATGGTTTAATAAACACGGGACATGTTGCCAGATGAACAGTATAAGTGAGGAGAGGGTGTTCCCCTGATTGTTTAATATACACGCGACATGTTACCAGGTGAACAGTAGAAGTGAGGAGAATATGTTCCCCTGATTGTTTAATACGCACGGGACTTGTCACCAAGTGAACAGTATAAGTGAGGAGAGTGTGTTCCCCTGATGGTTTAATATACATGGGACATGTTACCAGGTGAACAGTGTAAGTGAGGAGAGTGTGTTCCCCTGATGGTTTAATATACACGGGACATGTCACCAGGTGAAAAGTTTAAGTGAGGAGAGTGTGATGCCCTGGTGGTTTAATATACCCGGGACATGTTACCAGATGAACACTCTCAGTGAGGAGAGTGTGTTCCCCTGATGGTTTAATATACACAGGACATGTTACCAGGTGAACAGTATAAGTGAGGAGAGTGTTTTCCCCTGATGGTTTAATATACATGGGACATGTTACCAGGTGAACAGTGTATGTGAGGAGAGTGCGTTCCCCTGATTGTTTAATACACACGGGACATGTTACCAGATGAACAGTATAAGTGAGGAGAGTGTGTTCCCCTGATGGTTTAATATACATGGGACATGTTACCAGGTGAACAGTGTAAGTGAGGAGAGTGTGTTCCCCTGATTGTTTAATACACACGGGACATTTTACCAGATGAACAGTATAAGTGAGGAGACTGTGTTCCCCTGATGGTTTAATATACACGGGACATGTTACCAGATGAACAGTATAAGTGAGGAGAGTGTGTTCCCCTGATGGTTGAATATACACGGGACATGTTACCAGATGAACAGTATAAGTGAGGAGAGTGTGTTCCCCAGATTGTTTAATATACATGGGACATGTTACCAGGTGAACAGTGTAAGTGAGGAGAGTGTGTTCCCCTGATGGTTTAATATACACGGGACATGTCACCAGGTGAAAAGTTTAAGTGAGGAGAGTGTGTTCCCCTGATGGTTTAAAATACCCGGGACATGTCACCAGATGAACAGTATAAGAGAGGAGAGTGTGTTCCCCTGATTGTTTAATACACACGGGACAAGTCACCAAATGAACTGTATGAGTGAGGAGAGTGTGTTCCCCTGATGATTTAACACACACGGGACATGTTACCAGATGAACACTCTCAGTGAGGATAGTGTGTTCCCCTGATGGTTTAATATACACATGACATGTTACCAGGTGAACAGTATAAGTGAGGAGAGTGTGTTCCCCTGATGGTTTAATATACCCGGTACATGTTACCAGGTGAACAGGAAAAGTGAGGAGAGTGTGTTCCCCTGATGGTTTAACATACACGGGACATGATGCCAGGTGAACAGTATAAGTGAGGAGAGTGTGTTCCCTGATGGTTTAATATACACGGGACATGTCACCAGGTGAAAAGTTTAAGTGAGGAGAGAGTGTTCCCCTGATGGTTTAATATACCCGGTACATGTTACCAGGTGAACAGGAAAAGTGAGGAGAGTGTGTTCCCCTGATGGTTTAATATACACGGGACATGATGCCAGGTGAACAGTATAAGTGAGGAGAGTGTGTTCCCCTGATGGTTTAATATACATGGGACATGTTACCAGGTGAACAGTGTAAGTGAGGAGAGTGTGTTCCCCTGATGGTTTAATATACACGGGACATGTCAACAGGTGAAAAGTTTAAGTGAGGAGAGTGTGTTCCCCTGATTGTTTAAAATACACGGGACATGTCACCAGATGAACAGTATAAGTGAGGAGAGTGTGTTCCCCTGATGGTTTAAAATACACGGGACATGTCACCAGATGAACAGTATAAGAGAGGAGAGTGTGTTCCCCTGATTGTTTAATACACACGGGACAAGTCACCAAATGAACTGTATGAGTGAGGAGATTGTTTTCCCCTGATGATTTAATATACACGGTACATGTTACCAGGTGAACAGTATAAGTGAGGAGAGTGTGTTCCCCTGATGGTTTAATATACACGGGACATGTTACCTGGTGAACAGTATAAGTGAGGAGAGTGTGTTCCCCTGATGGTTTAATATACATGGGACATGTTACCAGGTGAACAGTGTAAGTGAGGAGAGTGTGTTCCCCTGATGGTTTAATATACACGGGACATGTCACCAGGTGAAAAGTTTAAGTGAGGAGAGTGTGATGCCCTGGTTGTTTAATATACCCGGGACATGTCACCAGGTGAACAGTATAAGTGAGGAGAGTGTGTTCCCACGATTGTTTAATACACACGGGACATGTCACCAAATGAACTGTATAAGTGAGGAGACTGTATTCCCCTGATGGTTTAATACACACGGGACATGTTACCAGATGAACACTCTCAGTGAGGAGAGTGTGTTCCCCTGATGGTTTAATATACACAGGACATGTTACCAGGTGAACAGTATAAGTGAGGAGAGTGTGTTCCCCTGATGGTTAAATATACATGGGACATGTTACCAGGTGAACAGTGTAAGTGAGGAGAGTGTGTTCCCCTGATTGTTTAATACACACGGGACATTTTACCAGATGAACAGTATAAATGAGGAGAGTGTGTTCCCCTGATGGTTTAATATACACGGGACATGTTACCAGATGAACAGTATAAGTGAGGAGAGTGTGTTCCCCTGATGGTTTAATAAACACGAGACATGTTACCAGATGAACAGTATAAGTGAGGAGAGTGTGTTCCCCTGATGGTTGAATATACACGGGACATGTTACCAGATGAACAGTATAAGTGAGGAGAGTGTGTTCCCCTGATGGTTTAAGATACACGGGAAATGTTACCAGATGAACAGTATAAGTGAGGAGAGTGTGTTCCCCTGATGGTTGAATATACACGGGACATGTTACTAGGTGAACAGTATAAGTGAGGAGAGTGTGTTCCCCTGATTGTTTAATATACATGGGAAATGTTACCAGGTGAACAGTATATGTGAGGAGAGTGTGTTCCCCTGATTGTTTAATACACACGGGACATTTCACCAGGTGAACTGTATAAGTGAGGAGAGTGTGTTCCCCTGATGGTTTAATACTGACGGGACATGTTACCAGATGAACAGTATAAGTGAGGAGAGTGTGTTCCCCTGATGGTTTAATATACATGGGACATGTTACCAGGTGAACAGTGTAAGTGAGGAGAATGTGTTCCCCTGATTGTTTAATACACACGGGACATGTTACCAGGTGAACAGTATAAGTGAGAAGAATGAGTTCCCCTGTTTGTTTAATACACACGGGACATGTTACCAGGTGAACAGTATAAGTGAGGAGAATGTGTTCCCCTGATTGTTCAATACACACGAGACATGTCATCAAGTGAAATGTATAATTGAGGAGAGTGTGTTCCCCTGATGGTTTAATATACACGGTACATGTTACCAGGTGAACAGTATAAGTGAGGAGAGTGTGTTCCCCTGATGGTTTAATACACACGAAACATGTTACCAGGTGAACAGTATAAGTGAGGCGAGTGTGTTCCCCTGATGGTTTAATAAACACGGGACATGTTGCCAGATGAACAGTATAAGTGAGGAGAGGGTGTTCCCCTGATTGTTTAATATACACGCGACATGTTACCAGGTGAACAGTAGAAGTGAGGAGAATATGTTCCCCTGATTGTTTAATACGCACGGGACTTGTCACCAAGTGAACAGTATAAGTGAGGAGAGTGTGTTCCCCTGATGGTTTAATATACATGGGACATGTTACCAGGTGAACAGTGTAAGTGAGGAGAGTGTGTTCCCCTGATGGTTTAATATACACGGGACATGTCACCAGGTGAAAAGTTTAAGTGAGGAGAGTGTGATGCCCTGGTGGTTTAATATACCCGGGACATGTTACCAGATGAACACTCTCAGTGAGGAGAGTGTGTTCCCCTGATGGTTTAATATACACAGGACATGTTACCAGGTGAACAGTATAAGTGAGGAGAGTGTTTTCCCCTGATGGTTTAATATACATGGGACATGTTACCAGGTGAACAGTGTATGTGAGGAGAGTGCGTTCCCCTGATTGTTTAATACACACGGGACATGTTACCAGATGAACAGTATAAATGAGGAGAGTGTGTTCCCCTGATGGTTTAATATACACGGGACATGTTACCAGATGAACAGTATAAGTGAGGAGAGTGTGTTCCCCTGATGGTTTAATAAACACGAGACATGTTACCAGATGAACAGTATAAGTGAGGAGAGTGTGTTCCCCTGATGGTTGAATATACACGGGACATGTTACCAGATGAACAGTATAAGTGAGGAGAGTGTGTTCCCCTGATGGTTTAAGATACACGGGAAATGTTACCAGATGAACAGTATAAGTGAGGAGAGTGTGTTCCCCTGATGGTTGAATATACACGGGACATGTTACTAGGTGAACAGTATAAGTGAGGAGAGTGTGTTCCCCTGATTGTTTAATATACATGGGAAATGTTACCAGGTGAACAGTATATGTGAGGAGAGTGTGTTCCCCTGATGGTTTAATACACACGGGACATTTCACCAGGTGAACTGTATAAGTGAGGAGAGTGTGTTCCCCTGATGGTTTAATACACACGGGACATGTCACCAGGTGAACAGTATAAGTGAGGAGAGTGTGTTCCCCTGATTGTTTAATATACACGGGAAATGTTACCAGATGAACAGTATAAGTGAGGAGAGTGTGTTCCCCTGATGGTTTAATACACACAGGACATTTCACCAGGTGAACTGTATAAGTGAGGAGAGTGTGTTCCCCTGATGGTTTCATATACACGGGACATGTGACCAGGTGAACAGTATAATTGAGGATAGTGTGTTCCCCTGATGGTTTAATGCACATGGGACATGTTACCAGGTGAACAGTATAAGTGAGGAGAGTGTGTTCCCCTGATTGTTTAATAAACACGGGACATGTTACCAGGTGAACAGTATAAGTGAGGAGAGTGTGATCCCTGATTGTTTAATAAACACGGGGCATGTTACCAGGTGAACAGTATAAGTGAGGAGAGTGTGTTCCCCTGATGATTTTATATACACGGACATGTCACCAGGTGAACAGTATAAGTGAGGAGAGTGTTTTCCCCTGATGGTTTAATATACACGGGACATGTTTCCAGGCGAACAGTATAAGTGAGGAGAGTGTGTTCCCCTGAGTGTTTAATATACACGGGACATGTTACCAGGTGAACAGTATAAGTGAGGAGAATGTGTTCCCTTGATAGTTTAATATACACGGGACATGTTACCAGATGAACAGTATAAGTGAGAAGAGTGTGTTCCCCTGATGGTTTAATATACACGGGACATGTTACCAGGTGAACAGTATAAGTGAGGAGAGTGTGTTCCCCTGATTGTTTAATATACACGGGACATGTTACCAGGTGAACAGTATAAGTGAGGAGAGTGTGTTCCCCTGATGGTTTTTTACGCAAGGGACGTGTTACCAGGTGAACAGTATAAGTGAGGAGACTGTGTTCCCCTGATGGTTTAATATACACGGGACATGTTACCAGTTGAACAGTATAAGTGAGGAGAGTGTGTTCCCCTGATGGTTTAATACTGACGGGACATGTTACCAGATGAACAGTTTTAGTGAGGAGAGTTTTTTCCCCTGATGGTTGAATATAACCGGGACATGTTACCAGATGAACAATATAAGTCAGGAGAGTGTGTTCCCCTGATGGTTGAATATAAACGGGACATGTTACCAGATGAACAGTATAAGTGAGGAGAGTGTGTTCCCCTGATGGTTGAATATACACGGGACATGTCACCAGGTGTGCAGTATAAGTGATGAGAGTGTGTTCCCCTGATGGTTTAATACACACGGGACATGTTACCAGATGATCAGTATAAGTGAGGAGAGTGTGTTCCCCTGATGGTTGAATATACACGGGACATGTCACCAGGTGTGCAGTATAAGTGAGGAGAGTGTGTTCCCCTGATGGTTTAATACGTACGGGACATGTTACCAGGTGAACAGTATAAGTGAGGACAATGTTTTCCCCTGTTAGTTTCATGCACACGTGACATGTTACCAGGTGAACAGTATAAGTGAGGAGAGTGTGTTCCCCTGATGGTTTAATATACACAGGACATGTCACCAGGTGAACTGTAATAGTGAGGAGAGTATGTTCCCCTGATTGTTTGATACGCACGGGGCATGTTACCAGGTGAAGAGTATAATTGAGGAGAATGTGTTCCCCTGATTGTTTAATACACACGGGACATGTCACCAGGTGAACAGTATAAGTGAGGAGAGCGTGTTCCCCTGATGGTTTAATACTGACGTGATATGTTACCAGATGAACAGTATAAGTGAGGAGAGTGTGTTCCCCTGATGGTTTAATACGCACGGGACATGTCACCAAGTGAACTGTATAAGTGAGGAGAGTGTGTTCCCCTGATTGTTTAATACACACGGGACATGTTACCAGATGATCAGTATAAGTGAGGAGAGCGTGTTCCCCTGATTGTTTAATACACACGGGACATGTTACCAGGTGAACAGTATAATGGAGGAGAGTGTGTTCCCCTGATGGTTTAATACACACGGGACATGTTACCAGTTGAACAGTATAAGTGAGGAGAGTGTGTTCCCCTGATGGTTTAATACTGACGGGACATGTTACCAGATGAACAGTATAAGTGAGGAGAGTGTTTTCCCCTGATGGTTTAATACTGACGTGATATGTTACCAGATGAACAGTATAAGTGAGGAGAGTGTGTTCCCCTGATTGTTTAATACACACGGGACATGTTACCAGGTGCACAGTATAAGTGAGGAGAGTGTGTTCCCCTGATTGTTTAATACACACGGGAAATGTTACCAGATGAACAGTATAAATGAGGAGAGTGTGTTCCCCTGATTGTTTAATATACATGGGATATGTAACCAGGTGAACAGTATAAGTGAGGGAAGTGTGTTCCCCTGATGGTTTAATATACACGGGACATGTTACCAGATGAACAGTATAAGTGAGGAGAGTGTGTTCCCCTGATGGTTTAATATTCACGGGACATGTTACCAGGTGAACAGTATAAGTGAGGAGAGTGTGTTCCCCTGATGGTTTAATATACACGGGACATGTTACCAGATGAACAGTATAAGTGAGGAGAGTGTGTTCCCCTGATGGTTTAATACACACGGGACATGTTACCAGGTGAACAGTAAAAGTGAGGAGAGTGTGTTCCCCTGATTGTTTAATACACACGGGACATGTTACCAGGTGAACAGTATAAGTGAGGAGAGTGTGTTCCCCTGATGGTTTAATACTGACGGGATATGTTACAAGATGAACAGTATAAGTGAGGAGAGTGTGTTCCCCTGATTGTTTAATACACACGGGAAATGTTACCAGATGAACAGTATAAATGAGGAGAGTGTGTTCCCCTGATTGTTTAATACACACGGGAAATGTTACCAGATGAACAGTATAAATGAGGAGAGTGTGTTCCCCTGATTGTTTAATATACATGGGATATGTAACCAGGTGAACAGTATAAGTGAGGGAAGTGTGTTCCCCTGATGGTTTAATATACACGGGACATGTTACCAGATGAACAGTATAAGTGAGGAGAGTGTGTTCCCCTGATGGTTTAATATTCACGGGACATGTTACCAGGTGAACAGTATAAGTGAGGAGAGTGTGTTCCCCTGATGGTTTAATATACACGGGACATGTTACCAGATGAACAGTATAAGTGAGGAGAGTGTGTTCCCCTGATGGTTTAATACACACGGGACATGTTACCAGGTGAACAGTAAAAGTGAGGAGAGTGTGTTCCCCTGATTGTTTAATACACACGGGACATGTTACCAGGTGAACAGTAGAAGTGAGGAGAGTGTGTTCCCCTGATGGTTTAATACTGACGGGATATGTTACAAGATGAACAGTATAAGTGAGGAGAGTGTGTTCCCCTGATGGTTTAATACGCACGGGACATGTCACCAAGTGAACTGTATAAGTGAGGAGAGTGTGTTCCCCTGATTGTTTAATACACACGGGACATGTTACCAGATGAACAGTATAAGTGAGGAGAGGGTGTTCCCCTGATTGTTTAATAAACACGGGACATGTTACCAGGTGAACAGTATAAGTGAGGAGAGTGTGTTCCCTTGATAGTTTAATATACACGGGACAAGTTACCAGATGAACAGTATAAGTGAGGAGAGGGTGTTCCCCTGATTGTTTAATAAACACGGGACATGTTACCAGGTGAACAGTATAAGTGAGGAGAGTGTGTTCCCTTGATAGTTTAATATACACGGGACATGTTACCAGATGAACAGTATAAGTGACGAGAGGGTGTTCCCCTGATTGTTTAATAAACACGGGACATGTTACCAGATGAACAGTATAAGTGAGGAGAGGGTGTTCCCCTGATTGTTTAATAAACACGGGACATGTTACCAGGTGAACAGTATAAGTGAGGAGAGTGTGTTCCCCAGATTGATTATTATACACGGGACATGTTACCAGGTTAACAGTGTAAGTGAGGAGACTGTGTTCCCCTGATTGTTTAATACACACGGGACATGTCAACAGGTGAATAGTATAAGTGAGGAGAATGTGTTCCCCAGATGGTTTACTACGCACGGGACATGTTACCAGGTGAACAGTATAATGAGGAGATTGTGTTCCCCTGATGGTTTAATATAAACGGGACATGTTTCCAGGTGAACAGTATAAGTGAGGAGAGTGTGTTCCCCTGATGGTTTAATACACACGGGACATGTTACCAGATGAACAGTATAAGTGAGGAGAGTGTGTTCCCCTGATGGTTTAATACACACGGGACATTTTACCAGATGAACAGTATAAGTGAGGAGATTGTGTTCCCCTGATGGTTTAATATACACGGGACATGTTTGCAGGTGAACAGTATAAGTGAGGAGAGTGTTTTCCCTTGATGGTTTAATACACACGGGACTTGTTACCACATGAACAGTATAAGTGAGGAGAGTGTTTTCCCCTGATGGTTTAATACACACGGGACATGTTACCAGATGAACAGTATAAGTGAGGAGTGTGTGTTCCCCTGATGGTTTAGTACACACGGGACATGTTACCAGATGAACAGTATAAGTGAGGAGATTGTGTTCTCCTGATTGTTTAATATACACGGGACATGTCACTAGGTGAAGAGTGTAAGTGAGGAGAGTGTGTTCCCCTGATGGTTTAATACACATGGGACATGTTACCAGATGAACAGTATAAGTGAGGAGAGTGTGTTCCCCTGATGGTTTAATACGCACGGGACATGTTCCCAGGTGAACAGTATAAGTGAGGAGAGTGTGTTCCCCTGATTGTTTCATACGCACGGGACATGTTACCAGGTGAACAGTATAAGTGAGGAGATTGTGTTCCCCTGATGGTTTAATACACACGGGACATGTTACCAGGTGAACAGCATAAGTGAGGAGATTGTGTTCCCCTGATGGTTTAATACACACGGGACATGTTACCAGGTGAACAGTATAAGTGAGGAGAGTGTGTTCCCCTGATTGTTTAATATACACAGGACATGTTACAAGGTGAACAGGATAAGTGAGGAGAGTGTGTTCCCCTGATTGTTTCATACGCACGGGACATGTCACCAGGTGAACAGTGTAAGTGAGGAGAGTGTGTTCCCCTGATTGTTTAATACTCACGGGACATGTTACCAGGTGAACAGTATAAGTGAGGAGAGTGTGTTCCCCTGATTGTTTAATATACACAGGACATGTTACCAGGTGAAAAGTATAAGTGAGGAGAGTGTTTTCCCCTGATGGTTTAAGAGACACGGGACATGTTACCAGGTGAACAGTATAAGTGAGGAGAGCGTTTTCCCCTGATGGTTTAATATGCACGGGACATATTGCCAGGTGAACAGTATAATTGAAGAGAGTGTGTTCCCCTGATGTTTTAATGCACACAGGACATGTTACCAGGTGAACAGTATAAGAGAGGAGAGAGTGTTCCACTGATGGTTTAATATGAATGGGACATGTTACCAGGTGAACTGTATAAGTGAGGAGAGTGTGTTCCCCTGATGGTTTAATATACATGGGAAATGTTACCAGGTGAACAGTATAAGTGAGGAGAGTGTGTTCCCCTGATTGTTTAATACACACAGGGCATGTTACCAGGTGAACAGTATAAGTGAGGAGAGTGTTTTCCCCTGTAGGTTTAAGAGACACGGGACATGTTACCAGGTGAACAGTATAATTGAAGAGAGTGTGTTCCCCTGGTGGTTTAATATACCCGGGACATGTTACCAGGTGAACGGTTTAAGTGAGGAGAGTGTGTTCCCCTGATGGTTTAATATACATGGGACATGTTACCAGGTGAACAGTATATGTGAGGAGAGTGTGTTCCCCTGATTGTTTAATATACACAGGACATGTTTCCAGGTGAACAGTATAAGTGAGGAGAGTTTGTTCCCCTGATTGTTTTATACTGACGGGACATGTTAACAAGTGAACAGTATAAGTGAGGAGAATGTGTTCCCCAGATGGTTTAATACGCACGGGACATGTTACCAGGTGAACAGTATAAGTGAGGAGAACGTGTTCCCCTGATGGTTTAATATACACGGGACATGTTACCATGTGAACAGTATAAGAGAGGAGAGTGTGTTCCCCTGATGGTTTAATATACACGGGACATGTTACCATGTGAACAGTATAAGAGAGGAGAGTGTGTTCCCCTGATGGTTTAATACACACGGGACATGTTAACAAGTGAACAGTATAAGTGAGGAGAATGTGTTTCCCAGATGGTTTAATACGCACGGGACATGTTACCAGGTGAACAGTATAAGTGAGGAGAGTGTGTTCCCCTGATGGTTTAATATACATGGGACATGTTAGCAGATGAACAGTATAAGTGAGGAGAGTGTGTTCCCCTGATGGTTTAATACACACGGGACATGTTACCAGGTGAACAGTATAAGTGAGGAGAGTGTGTTCCCCTGATGGTTTAATATAAATGGGACATGTTACAAGGTGAACAGGATAAGTGAGGAGAGTGTGTTCCCCTGATGGTTTAATATACACGGGACGTGTTACCAGGTGAACAGTATAAGTGAGGAGAGTGTGTTCCCCTGATGGTTTAATATACACGGGACATGTTACCATGTGAACAGTATAAGTGAGGAGAGTGTGTTCCCCTGATTGTTTAATATACACGGGACGTGTTACCAGGTAAACAGTATAAGTGAGGAGAGTGTGCTCCCCTGATGGTTTAATATACATGGGACATGTTACCAGGTGAACAGTATAAGTGAGGAGAGTGTGTTCCCCTGATTGTTTAATATACACGGGACATGTTACCAGGTGAACAGTATAAGTGAGGAGAGCGTGTTCCCCTGATGGTTTAATATACATGGGACATGTTACCAGGTGAACAGTATAAGTGAGGAGAGTGTGTTCCCCTGATTGTTTAATATACACGGGACATGTTACCAGGTGAACAGTATAAGTGAGGAGAGCGTGTTCCCCTGATGGTTTAATATACATGGGACATGTTACCAGGTGAACAGTATAAGTGAGGAGAGCGTGTTCCCCTGATGGTTTAATATACATGGGACATGTTACCAGGTGAACAGTATAAGTGAGGAGAGTGTGTTCCCCTGATTGTTTAATATACACAGGACATGTTACAAGGTGAACAGGATAAGTGAGGAGAGTGTATTCCCCTGATTGTTTAATACGCACGGGACATGTTACCAGGTGAACAGTATAAGTGAGGAGAGCGTGTTCCCCTGATGGTTTAATATACACGGGACATGTCACCAGGTGAACAGTATAAGTGAGGAGAGTGTGTTCCCCTGATGGTTTAAGAGACACGGGACATGTTACCAGGTGAACAGTATAAGTGAGGAGAGCGTTTTCCCCTGATGGTTTAAAAGACACGGGACATATTGCCAGGTGAACAGTATAATTGAAGAGAGTGTGTTCCCCTGATGGTTTAATGCACACAGGACATGTTACCAGGTGAACAGTATAAGTGAGGAGAGTGTGTTCCCCAGATTGTTTAATACACACAGGGCATGTTACGAGATGAAAAGTATAAGTGAGGAGAGTGTTTTCCCCTGATTGTTTAATACACACGGGACATGTTACCAGGTGAACAGTATAAGTGAGGAGAGTGTGTTCCCCTGATGGTTTAAGAGACACGGGACATGTTACCAGGTGAACAGTATAAGTGAGGAGAGCGTTTTCCCCTGATGGTTTAAAAGACACGGGACATATTGCCAGGTGAACAGTATAATTGAAGAGAGTGTGTTCCCCTGATGGTTTAATGCACACAGGACATGTTACCAGGTGAACAGTATAAGTGAGGAGAGTGTGTTCCCCTGATGGTTTAATATACACGGGACATGTTACCAGGTGAACAGTATAAGTGAGGAGAGTGTGTTCCCCTGATGGTTTAATATTCATGGGACATGTTACCGGGTGAACAGTATAAGTGAGGAGAGTGTGTTCCCCTGATGGTTTAATATACACGGGACATGTTTCCAGGTGAACAGTATAAGTGAGGAGAGTTTGTTCCCCTGATTGTTTAATACTGACGGGACATGTCACCAGGTGAACAGTATAAGTGAGGAGAGTGTGTTCCCCTGATTGTTTAATACACACGGGACATGTTACCAGGTGAACAGTATAAGTGAGGAGAGTGTGTTCCCCTGATTCCTTAATATACACGGGACATGTTACCAGGTGAACAGTATAAGTGAGGAGAGTGTGTTCCCCTGATGGTTTAATACACACGGGACATGTTACCAGATGAACAGTATAAGTGAGGAGAGTGTTTTCCCCTTATGGTTTAATACACACGGGACATTTTACCAGATGAACAGTATAAGTGAGGAGATTGTGTTCCCCTGATGGTTTAATATATACGGGACATGTTTCCAGGTGAACAGTATAAGTGAGGAGAGTGTTTTCCCCTGATGGTTTAATACACGCGGGACATGTTACCACATGAACAGTATAAGTGAGGAGAGTGTGTTCCCCTGATGGTTTAATACTCACGGGACATGTTACCAGATGAACAGTATAAGTGAGGAGAGTGTGTTCCCCTGATGGTTTAGTACACACGGGACATGTTACCAGATGAACA
Organism: Heterodontus francisci; assembly: GCF_036365525.1. NCBI lineage: Eukaryota > Metazoa > Chordata > Chondrichthyes > Heterodontiformes > Heterodontidae > Heterodontus > Heterodontus francisci. Next base: position 1,790,844 of record NW_027141083.1, read on the forward strand.
GTATAAGTGAGGAGATTGTGTTCTCCTGGTTGTTTAATATACACGGGACATGTCACCAGGTGAACAGTATAAGTGAGGAGAGTGTGTTCCCCTGATGGTTTAATACACATGGGAGATGTTACCAGATGAACAGTATAAGTGAGGAGAGTGTGTTCCCCTGATGGTTTAATACGCACGGGACATGTTACTAGGTGAACAGTATAAGTGAGGAGAGTGTGTTCCCCTGATGGTTTAATACACACGGGACATGTTACCAGGTGAACAGTATAAGTGAGGAGAGTGTGTTCCCCTGATGGTTTAATACGCACGGGACATGTTACTAGGTGAACAGTATAAGTGAGGAGAGTGTGTTCCCCTGATGGTTTAATACACACGGGACATGTTACCAGGTGAACAGTATAAGTGAGGAGAGTGTGTTCCCCTGATTGTTTTATATACACGGACATGTCAACAGGTGAACAGTATAAGTGAGGAGATTGTGTTCCCCTGATTGTTTAATACGCACGGGACATGTTACTAGGTGAACAGTATAAGTGAGGAGAGTGTGTTCCCCTGATGGTTTAATACACACGGGACATGTTACCAGGTGAACAGTATAAGTGAGGAGAGTGTGTTCCCCTGATAGTTTAATATACATGGGACATGTTACCAGGTGAACAGTATAAGTGAGGAGAGTGTGTTCCCCTGATGGTTTAATATGCATTGGACATGTTACCAGGTGAACAGTATAAGTGAGGAGACTGTGTTCCCCTGATGGTTTAATATACACGGGACATGTTACCAGGTGAACAGTATAAGTGAGGAGAGTGTGTTCCCCTGATGGCTTAATATACACGGGACATGTTACCAGGTGAACAGTATAAGTGAGGAGAGTGTGTTCCCCTGATGCTTTAAGAGACACGGGACATGTTACCAGGTGAACAGTATAAGTGAGGAGAGCGTTTTCCCCTGATGGTTTAAAAGACACGGGACATATTGCCAGGTGAACAGTATAATTGAAGACAGTGTGTTCCCCTGATGGTTTAATGCACACAGGACATGTTACCAGGTGAACAGTATAAGTGAGGAGAGTGTGTTCCCCTGATTGTTTCATGCACACGGGACATGTTACCAGGTGAACAGTATAAGTGAGGAGAGTGTGTTCCCCTGATTCCTTAATATACACGGGACATGTTACCAGGTGAACAGTATAAGTGAGGAGAGTGTGTTCCCCTGATGGTTTAATATATACGGGACATGTTAACAAGTGAACAGTATAAGTGAGGAGAGTGTGTTCCCCTGATGGTTTAATACACACGGGACATTTTACCAGATGAACAGTATAAGTGAGGAGATTGTGTTCCCCTGATGGTTTAATATACACGGGACAGGTTTCCAGGTGAACAGCATAAGTGAGGAGAGTGTGTTCCCCTGATGGTTTAATACACACGGGACATGTTACCACATGAACAGTATAAGTGAGGAGAGTGTGTTCCCCTGATGGTTTAATACACACGGGACATGTTACCAGATGAACAGCATTAGTGAGGAGAGTGTGTTCCCCTGATGGTTTAGTACACACGGGACATGTTACCAGATGAACAATATAAGTGAGGAGATTGTGTTCTCCTGATTGTTTAATATACATGGGAAATGTCACCAGGTGAACAGTATAAGTGAGGAGAGTGTGTTCCCCTGATGGTTTAATACACATGGGACATGTCACCAGGTGAACAGTATAAGTGAGGAGAGAGTGTTCCCCTGATGGTTTAATACACGGGGGACATGTTACCAGGTGAACAGTATAAGTGAGGAGAGTGCGTTCCGCTGATGGTTTTATATACACGGACATGTCAACAGGTGAACAGTATAAGTGAGGAGAGTGTGTTTCGCTGATGGTTTAATACGCACGGGTCATGTTACCAGGTGAACAGAATATGTGAGGAGAGTGTGTTCCCCTGATGGTTTAATAGACACAGGACATGTTACCAGGTGAACTGCATAAGTGAGGAGAGTGTGTTCCCCTGATGGTTTAATATACACAGGACATGTCACCAGGTGAACAGTATAAGTGAGGAGAGTGTGTTCCCCTGATGGTTTAATATACATGGGACATGTTACCAGGTGAACAGTATAAGTGAGGAGAATGTGTTCCCCAGATGGTTTAATACGCACGGGACATGTTACCAGGTGAACAGTATAAGTGAGGAGATTGTGTTCCCCTGATGGTTTAATATACACGGGTCATGTCACCAGGTGAACAGTATAAGTGAGGAGAGTGTGTTCCCCTGATGGTTTAATACACATGGGACATGTTACCACATGAACAGTATAAGTGAGCAGATTGTGTTCCCCTGATGGTTTAATATACACGGGACATGTCACCAGGTGAACAGTATAAATGAGGAGAGTGTGTTCCCCTGATGGTTTAATACACATGGGACATGTTACCACATGAACAGTGTAAGTGAGGAGAGTGTGTTCCCCTGATGGTTTAGTACACACGGGACATGTTACCAGATGAACAGTATAAGTGAGGAGATTGTGTTCTCCTGATTGTTTAATATACACGGGACATGTTACCAGATGAAAAGTATAAGTGAGGAGAGTGTGTTCCTCTGATGGTTTAATATACACGGGACAGGTTTCCAGGTGAACAGTATAAGTGAGGAGAGTGTGTTCCCCTGATGGTTTAATACACACGGGACATGTTACCAGGTGAACAGTATAAGTGAGGAGAGTGTGTTCCCCTGATGGTTTAATATACACAGGACATGTTACCAGGTGAACGGTATAAGTGAGGAGAGTGTGTTCCCCTGATGGTTTAATATACACGGGACATGTTACCAGGTGAACGATATAAGTGAGGAGAGTGTGTTCCCCTGATGTTTTAATATACACGGGACATGTTACCAGGTGAACGGTATAAGTGAGGAGAGTGTGTTCCCCTGATGGTTTAATATACATGGGACATGTTACCAGGTGAACAGTATAAGTGAGGAGAGTGTGTTCCCCTGATGGTTTAATATACACAGGACTTGTTAACAGGTGAACAGTATAAGTGAGGAGAGTCTGTTCCCCAGATAGATTATTATACACGGGACATGTCAGCAGGTGAAAAGTTTAAGTGAGGACAGTGTGTTCCCCTGATGGTTTAATATACATGGGACATGTTACCAGGTGAACAGTTTAAGAGAGCAGAGTGTGTTCCCCTGATGGTTTAATGTACATGGGACATGTCAACAGGTGAATAGTATAAGTGAGGAGAATGTGTTCCCCTGATGGTTTAATACACACGGGACATGTTACCAGATGAACAGTATAAGTGAGGAGAGTGTGTTCCCCTGATGGTTTAATACACACGGGACATTGTACCAGATGAACAGTATAAGTGAGGAGATTGTGTTCCCCTGATGGTTTAATATACACGGGACAGGTTTCCAGGTGAACAGTATAAGTGAGGAGAGTGTGTTCCCCTGATGGTTTAATACACACGGGTCATGTTACCACATGAACAGTAAAAGTGAGGAGAGTGTGTTCCCCTGATGGTTTACTACGCACGGGACAAGTTACCAGATGAACAGTATAAGTGAGGAGATTGTGTTCTCCTGATTGTTTAATACATATGGGACATGTTACCAGATGAACAGTATAAGTGAGGAGAGTGTGTTCCCCTGATTGTTTAATACACACGGGACATGTCACCAGGTGAACAGTATAAGTGAGGAGAGTGTGTTCCCCTGATGGTTTAATACACACGGGTCATGTTACCACATGAACAGTATAAGTGAGGAGAGTGTGTTCCCCTGATGGTTTAATACATATGGGACATGTTACCAGATGAACAGTATAAGTGAGGAGAGTGTGTTCCCCTGATTGTTTAATACACACGGGACATGTCACCAGGTGAACAGTATAAGTGAGGAGAGTGTGTTCCCCTGATGGTTTAATACACACGGGTCATGTTACCACATGAACAGTATAAGTGAGGAGAGTGTGTTCCTCTGATGGTTTAATATACACGGGACATGTCACCAGGTGAACAGTATAAGTGAGGAGAGTGTGTTCCCCTGATGGTTTAATACACATGGGACATGTTACCAGGTGAACAGTATAAGTGAGGAGAGTGTGTTCCCCTGATGGTTTAATATACACGGGACAAATCACCAGGTGAACAGTATAAGTGAGGAGAGTGTGTTCCCCTGATGGTTTAATACACATGGGACATGTTACCACATGAACAGTATAAGTGAGGAGAGTGTGTTCCCCTGATGGTTTAGTACACACGGGACATGTTACCAGATGAACAGTATAAGTGAGGAGATTGTGTTCTCCTGATTGTTTAATATACACGGGACATGTCATCAGGTGAACAGTATAAGTGAGGAGAGTGTGTTCCCCTGATGGTTTAATACACATGGGACATGTCACCAGGTGAACAGTATAAGTGAGGAGAGTGTGTTCCCCTGATTGTTTTATATACACGGACATGTCAACAGGTGAACAGTATAAGTGAGGAGAGTGTGTTCCCCTGATGGTTTAATACGCACGGGACATGTAACCAGATGAACAGTATAAGTGAGGGGAATGTTTTCCCCTGATTGTTTAATATACACGGGACATGTCACCACATGAACAGTATAAGTGATGAGAGTGTGTTCCCCTGATGGTTTAGTACACACGGGACATGTTACCAGATGAACAGTATAAGTGAGGGGAATGTTTTCCCCTGATTGTTTAATATACACGGGACATGTTACCAGGAGAACAGTATAAGTGAGGAGACTGTGTTCCCCTGATGGTTTAATATACACGGGACATGTTACCAGGTGAACAGTATAAGTGATGAGAGTGTGTTCCCCTGATGGTTTAATATGCAAGGGACATGTTACCAGGTGAACAGTATAAGTGAGCAGACTGTGTTCCCCTGATGGTTTAATATACACGGGACATGTTACCAGGTGAACAGTATAAGTGAGGAGAGTGTGTTCCCCTGATTGTTCAATGCACACGGGACATGTTTGCAGATGAACAGTATAAGTGAGGAGAGTGTGTTCCCCTGATGGCTTAATATACACGGGTCATGTTACCAGGTGAACAGTATAAGTGATGAGAGTGTGTTCCCCTGATGGTTTAATATGCAAGGGACATGTTACCAGGTGAACAGTATAAGTGAGCAGACTGTGTTCCCCTGATGGTTTAATATACACGGGACATGTTACCAGGTGAACAGTATAAGTGAGGAGAGTGTGTTCCCCTGATTGTTCAATGCACACGGGACATGTTTGCAGGTGAACAGTATAAGTGAGGAGAGTGTGTTCCCTTGATTGTTTAATACACACAGGGCATGTTACCAGGTGAAAAGTATAAGTGAGGAGAGTGTTTTCCCCTGACGGTTTAATATACATGGGACATATTGCCAGGTGAACGGTATAAGTGAGGAGAGTGTGTTCCCCTGATGGTTTAATACACATGGGACATGTCAACAGGTGAATAGTATAAGTGAGGAGAATGTGTTCCCCTGATGGTTTAATACACACGGGACATGTTACCAGATGAACAGGATAAGTGAGGAGAGTGTGTTCCCCTGATGGTTTAATACATACGGGATATTGTACCAGATGAACAGTATAAGTGAGGAGATTGTGTTCCCCTGATGGTTTAATATACACGGGGCAGGTTTCCAGGTGAACAGTATAAGTGAGGAGAGTGTGTTCCCCTGATGGTTTAATACACACGGGACATGTTACCACATGAACAGTATAAGTGAGGAGAGTGTGTTCCCCTGATGGTTTAATACACACGGGACATGTTACCAGTTGAACAGCATTAGTGAGGAGAGTGTGTTCCCCTGATGGTTTAATATACACGGGACATGTCACCAGGTGAACAGTATAAGTGAGGAGAGTGTGTTCCCCTGATGGTTTAATACATATGGGACATGTTACCAGGTGAACAGTATAAGTGAGGAGAGTGTGTTCCCCTGATGGTTTAATATACACAGGACATGTTACCAGGTGAACTGTATAAGTGAGGAGAGTGTGTTCCCCTGATTGTTTAATACTCACGGGACATGTTACCAGGTGAACAATATAAGTGAGGAGAGTGTGTTCCCCTGATTGTTTAATACTCACGGGACATGTTACCAGGTGAACAGTATAAGTGAGGAGAGTGTGTTCCCCTGATGGTTTAATACACATGGGACATGTTACCAGGTGATCTGTATAAGTGAGGAGAGTGTGTTCCCCTGATGGTTTAATATACACGAGACATGTTACCAGGTGAACAGTATAAGTGAGGAGAGTGTGTTCCCCTGATGGTTTAATATACACAGGACATGTTACCAGGTGATCTGTATAAGTGAGGAGAGTGTGTTCCCCTGATTGTTTAATACTCACGGGACATGTTACCAGGTGAACAATATAAGTGAGGAGAGTGTGTTCCCCTGATGGTTTAATATACACAGGACATGTTACCAGGTGATCTGTATAAGTGAGGAGAGTGTGTTCCCCTGATGGTTTAATATACACGAGACATGTTACCAGGTGAACAGTATAAGTGAGGAGAGTGTGTTCCCCTGATGGTTTAATATACACGGGACATGTCACCAGGTGAACACTATAAGTGAGGAGAGTGTGTTCCCCTGATGGTTTAATATACACGGGACATGTCACCAGGTGAACAGTATAAGTGAGGAGAGTGTGTTCCCCTGATGGTTTAATACACATGGGACATGTTACCACATGAACAGTATAAGTGAGGAGAGTGTGTTCCCCTGATGGTTTAGTACACACGGGACATGTTACCAGATGAACAGTATAAGTGAGGAGATTGTGTTCTCCTGATTGTTTAATATACACGGGACATATCACCAGGTGAACAGTATATTTGAGGAGAGTGTGTTCCCCTGATGGTTTAATATACACAGGAGATGTCACCAGGTGAACAGTATAAGTGAGAAGAGTGTGTTCCCCTGATGGTTTAATATACACAGGACATGTTACCAGGTGAACAGTATAAGTGAGGAGAATGTGTTCCCCTGATGGTTTAATATACACGGGACATGTTACCTGGTGAACAGTAGAAGTGAGGAGAGTGTGTTCCCCTGATGGTTTAATACACACGGGACATTGTACCAGATGAACAGTATAAGTGAGGAGATTGTGTTCCCCTGATGGTTTAATATACATGGGACATGTTACCAGGTGAACAGTTTAAGAGAGCAGAGTGTGTTCCCCTGATGGTTTAATGTACATGGGACATGTCAACAGGTGAATAGTATAAGTGAGGAGAATGTGTTCCCCTGATGGTTTAATACACACGGGACATGTTACCAGAAGAACAGGATAAGTGAGGAGAGTGTGTTCCCCTGATGGTTTAATACATACGGGACATTGTACCAGATGAACAGTATAAGTGAGGAGATTGTGTTCCCCTGATGGTTTAATATACACGGGGCAGGTTTCCAGGTGAACAGTATAAGTGAGGAGAGTGTGTTCCCCTGATGGTTTAATACACACGGGACATGTTACCACATGAACAGTATAAGTGAGGAGAGTGTGTTCCCCTGATGGTTTAATACACACGGGACATGTTACCAGTTGAACAGCATTAGTGAGGAGAGTGTGTTCCCCTGATGGTTTAATATACACGGGACATGTCACCAGGTGAACAGTATAAGTGAGGAGAGTGTGTTCCCCTGATGGTTTAATACATATGGGACATGTTACCAGGTGAACAGTATAAGTGAGGAGAGTGTGTTCCCCTGATGGTTTAATATACACAGGACATGTTACCAGGTGAACTGTATAAGTGAGGAGAGTGTGTTCCCCTGATTGTTTAATACTCACGGGACATGTTACCAGGTGAACAATATAAGTGAGGAGAGTGTGTTCCCCTGATTGTTTAATACTCACGGGACATGTTACCAGGTGAACAGTATAAGTGAGGAGAGTGTGTTCCCCTGATGGTTTAATACACATGGGACATGTTACCAGGTGATCTGTATAAGTGAGGAGAGTGTGTTCCCCTGATGGTTTAATATACACGAGACATGTTACCAGGTGAACAGTATAAGTGAGGAGAGTGTGTTCCCCTGATGGTTTAATATACACAGGACATGTTACCAGGTGATCTGTATAAGTGAGGAGAGTGTGTTCCCCTGATTGTTTAATACTCACGGGACATGTTACCAGGTGAACAGTATAAGTGAGGAGAGTGTGTTCCCCTGATGGTTTAATACATATGGGACATGTTACCAGATGAACAGTATAAGTGAGGAGAGTGTGTTCCCCTGATTGTTTTATATACACGGACATGTCAACAGGTGAACAGTTTCAGTGAGGAGAGTGTGTTCCCCTGATGGTTTAATATACACAGGACATGTTACCAGGTGAACACTATAAGTGAGGAGATTGTGTTCCCCTGATTGTTTAATACTGACGGGACATGTTACCAGGTGAACAGTATAATTGAGGAGATTGTGTTCCCCTGATGGTTTAATACACATGGGACATGTTACCAGGTGAACAGTATAAGTGAGGAGAGTGTGTTGCCCTGATGGTTTAATATACACGGGACATGTCACCAGGTGAACAGTATAAGTGAGGAGAGTGTGTTCCCCTGATGGTTTAATATACACGGGACAAATCACCAGGTGAACAGTATAAGTGAGGAGAGTGTGTTCCCCTGATGGTTTAATACACATGGGACATGTTACCACATGAACAGTATAAGTGAGGAGAGTGTGTTCCCCTGATGGTTTAGTACACACGGGACATGTTACCAGATGAACAGTATAAGTGAGGAGATTGTGTTCTCCTGATTGTTTAATATACACTGGACATGTCACCAGGTGAACAGTATAAGTGAGGAGAGTGTGTTCCCCTGATGGTTTAATACACATGGGACATGTTACCAGGTGAACAGTATAAGTGAGGAGAGTGTGTTCCCCTGATTGTTTTATATACACGGGACATGTCACCACATGAACAGTATAAGTGATGAGAGTGTGTTCCCCTGATGGTTTAATACACATGGGACATGTCAACAGGTGAACAGTATAAGTGAGGAGAGTGTGTTCCCCTGATGGTTTAATACACATGGGACATGTCAACAGGTGAACAGTATAAGTGAGGAGAGTGTGTTCCCCTGATGGTTTAATACGCACGGGACATGTTACCAGATGAACAGTATAAGTGAGGGGAATGTTTTCCCCTGATTGTTTAATATACACGGGACATGTCACCACATGAACAGTATAAGTGATGAGAGTGTGTTCCCCTTATGGTTTAGTACACACGGGACATGTTACCAGGAGAACAGTATAAGTGAGGAGACTGTGTTCCCCTGATGGTTTAATATACACGGGACATGTTACCAGGTGAACAGTATAAGTGATGAGAGTGTGTTCCCCTGATGGTTTAATATGCAAGGGACATGTTACCAGGTGAACAGTATAAGTGAGCAGACTGTGTTCCCCTGATGGTTTAATATACACGGGACATGTTACCAGGTGAACAGTATAAGTGAGGAGAGTGTGTTCCCCTGATTGTTCAATGCACACGGGACATGTTTGCAGGTGAACAGTATAAGTGAGGAGAGTGTGTTCCCCTGATGGCTTAATATACACGGGTCATGTTACCAGGTGAACAGTATAAGTGATGAGAGTGTGTTCCCCTGATGGTTTAATATGCAAGGGACATGTTACCAGGTGAACAGTATAAGTGAGCAGACTGTGTTCCCCTGATGGTTTAATATACACGGGACATGTTACCAGGTGAACAGTATAAGTGAGGAGAGTGTGTTCCCCTGATTGTTCAATGCACACGGGACATGTTTGCAGGTGAACAGTATAAGTGAGGAGAGTGTTTTCCCCTGACGGTTTAATATACATGGGACATATTGCCAGGTGAACGGTATAAGTGAGGAGAGTGTGTTCCCCTGATGGTTTAATACACATGGGACATGTTACCAGGTGAACAGTATAAGTGAGGAGAGTGTGTTCCCCTGATGGTTTAATATACACGGGACATGTTTCCAGGTGAACAGTATAAGTGAGGAGAGTTTGTTCCCCTGATTGTTTAATACTGACGGGACATGTCACCAGGTGAACAGTATATGTGAGGAGAGTGTGTTCCCCTGATTGTTTAATGCACACGGGACATGTTACCAGCTGAACAGTATAAGTGAGGAGAGTGTGTTCCCCTGATGGTTTAATATACACGGGACATGTTACCAGGTGAACAGTAGAAGTGAGGAGAGTGTGTTCCATTGTTGGTTTAATATACACGGGACATGTTAACAAGTGAACAGTATAAGTGAGGAGATTGTGTTCCCCTGATGGTTTAATATACACGGGACATGTTAACAAGTGAACAGTATAAGTGAGGAGATTGTGTTCCCCTGATGGTTTAATATACATGGGACATGTTACCAGGTGAACAGTTTAAGAGAGCAGAGTGTGTTCCCCTGATGGTTTAATGTACATGGGACATGTCAACAGGTGAATAGTATAAGTGAGGAGAGTGTGTTCCCCTGATGGTTTAATACATACGGGACATTGTACCAGATGAACAGTATAAGTGAGGAGATTGTGTTCCCCTGATGGTTTAATATACACGGGGCAGGTTTCCAGGTGAACAGTATAAGTGAGGAGAGTGTGTTCCCCTGATGGTTTAATACACACGGGACATGTTACCACATGAACAGTATAACTGAGGAGAGTGTGTTCCCCTGATGGTTTAATACACACGGGACATGTTACCAGTTGAACAGCATTAGTGAGGAGAGTGTGTTCCCCTGATGGTTTAATATACACGGGACATGTCACCAGGTGAACAGTATAAGTGAGGAGAGTGTGTTCCCCTGATGGTTTAATACATATGGGACATGTTACCAGGTGAACAGTATAAGTGAGGAGAGTGTGTTCCCCTGATGGTTTAATATACACAGGACATGTTACCAGGTGATCTGTATAAGTGAGGAGAGTGTGTTCCCATGATTGTTTAATACTCACGGGACATGTTACCAGGTGAACAATATAAGTGAGGAGAGTGTGTTCCCCTGATGGTTTAATACACATGGGACATGTTACCAGGTGATCTGTATAAGTGAGGAGAGTGTGTTCCCCTGATGGTTTAATATACACGAGACATGTTACCAGGTGAACAGAATAAGTGAGGAGAGTGTGTTCCCCTGATGGTTTAATATACACAGGACATGTTACCAGGTGATCTGTATAAGTGAGGAGAGTGTGTTCCCCTGATTGTTTAATACTCACGGGACATGTTACCAGGTGAACAATATAAGTGAGGAGAGTGTGTTCCCCTGATGGTTTAATATACACAGGACATGTTACCAGGTGATCTGTATAAGTGAGGAGAGTGTGTTCCCCTGATGGTTTAATATACACGAGACATGTTACCAGGTGAACAGTATAAGTGAGGAGAGTGTGTTCCCCTGATGGTTTAATATACACGGGACATGTCACCAGGTGAACACTATAAGTGAGGAGAGTGTGTTCCCCTGATGGTTTAATATACACGGGACATGTCACCAGGTGAACAGTATAAGTGAGGAGAGTGTGTTCCCCTGATGGTTTAATACACATGGGACATGTTACCACATGAACAGTATAAGTGAGGAGAGTGTGTTCCCCTGATGGTTTAGTACACACGGGACATGTTACCAGATGAACAGTATAAGTGAGGAGAGTGTGTTCCCCTGATGGTTTAATATACACAGGAGATGTCACCAGGTGAACAGTATAAATGAGGAGAATGTTTTCCCCTGATGGTTTAATATACACAGGACATGTTACCAGGTGAACAGTATAAGTGAGGAGAGTGTGTTCCCCTGATTGTTAAATATACACAGGACATGTTACCAGGTGAACAGTATAAGTGAGGAGAGTGTTTTCCCCTGATGGTTTAATATACACAGGACATGTTACCAGGTGAACAGTATAAGTGAGGAGAGTGTGTTCCCCTGATTGTTTAATACACACGGGACATGTTACCAGGTTAACAGTATAAGTGAGGAGAGTGTGTTCCCCTGATGATTGAATATACACGGGACATGTTACCAGGTGAACAGTATAAGTGAGGAGAGTGTGTTCCCCTGATGATTGAATATACACGGGACATGTTACCAGGTGAACAGTATAAGTGAGGAGAGTGTGTTCCCCTGATTGTTTAACATACACAGGACATGTCACCAGGTGAACAGTTTAAGTGAGGAGAGTGTGTTCCCCTGATTGTTTAACGCTCACGGGACATGTTCCCAGGTGAACAGAATAAGTGAGGAGAGTGTGTTCCCCTGATTGTTTATTATACACGGGACATGTCACCAGGTGAACAGACCACGTGACGAGAGTGTGTTCCCCATATTATTTAGCATATACGGGACATGTTACCAGGTGAATAGTATAAGTGAGGAGAGTGTGTTCCCCTGATTGTTTAACATACACAGGACATGTCACCAGGTGAACAGTTTAAGTGAGGAGAGTGTGTTCCCCTGATTGTTTAATACACACGGGACATGTTACCAGGTGAACAGTATAATTGAGGAGAGTGTGTTCCCCTGATTGTTTAATATACACGGGACATGTTACCAGGTGAACAGAATAAGTGAGGAGAGTGTGTTCCCCTGATGGTTGAATATACACGGAAAATGTTACCAGGTGAACAGTATAAGTGAGGAGAGTGTGTTCCCCTGATTGTTTAATATACACGGGACATGTTACCAGGTGAAGAGTATAAGTGAGTAGAGAGTGTTCCCCTGATGGTTTAATACACATGGGACATGTTACCACATGAACAGTGTAAGTGAGGAGAGTGTGTTCCCCTGATGGTTTAATACACACGGGACATGTTACCAGGTGAACAGTATAAGTGAGGAGAGTGTGTTCCCCTGATGGTTTAATATACACAGGACATGTTACCAGGTGAACGGTATAAGTGAGGAGAGTGTGTTCCCCTGATGGTTTAATACACACGGGACATTGTACCAGATGAACAGTATAAGTGAGGAGATTGTGTTCCCCTGATGGTTTAATACACACGGGACATGTTACCAGATGAACAGTATAAGTGAGGAGAGTGTGTTCCCCTGATGGTTTAATACACACGGGACATTGTACCAGATGAACAGTATAAGTGAGGAGATTGTGTTCCCCTGATGGTTTAATATACACGGGACAGGTTTCCAGGTGAACAGTATAAGTGAGGAGAGTGTGTTCCCCTGATGGTTTAATACACACGGGACATGTTACCAGGTGAACAGTATAAGTGAGGAGAGTGTGTTCCCCTGATGGTTTAATATACACAGGACATGTTACCAGGTGAACGGTATAAGTGAGGAGAGTGTGTTCCCCTGATGGTTTAATATACACGGGACATGTTACCAGGTGAACGATATAAGTGAGGAGAGTGTGTTCCCCTGATGGTTTAATATACACGGGACATGTTACCAGGTGAACGGTATAAGTGAGGAGAGTGTGTTCCCCTGATGGTTTAATATACATGGGACATGTTACCAGGTGAACAGTATAAGTGAGGAGAGTGTGTTCCCCTGATGGTTTAATATACACAGGACTTGTTAACAGGTGAACAGTATAAGTGAGGAGAGTCTGTTCCCCAGATAGATTATTATACACGGGACATGTCAGCAGGTGAAAAGTTTAAGTGAGGACAGTGTGTTCCACTGATGGTTTAATATACATGGGACATGTTACCAGGTGAACAGTTTAAGAGAGCAGAGTGTGTTCCCCTGATGGTTTAATGTACATGGGACATGTCAACAGGTGAATAGTATAAGTGAGGAGAATGTGTTCCCCTGATGGTTTAATACACACGGGACATGTTACCAGATGAACAGTATAAGTGAGGAGAGTGTGTTCCCCTGATGGTTTAATACACACGGGACATTGTACCAGATGAACAGTATAAGTGAGGAGATTGTGTTCCCCTGATGGTTTAATATACACGGGACAGGTTTCCAGGTGAACAGTATAAGTGAGGAGAGTGTGTTCCCCTGATGGTTTAATACACACGGGACATGTTACCACATGAACAGTATAAGTGAGGAGAGTGTGTTCCCCTGATGGTTTAATACATATGGGACATGTTACCAGATGAAAAGTATAAGTGAGGAGAGTCTGTTCCCCTGATTGTTTTATATACACGGACATGTCAACAGGTGAACAGTTTCAGTGAGGAGAGTGTGTTCCCCTGATGGTTTAATATACACAGGACATGTTACCAGGTGAACACTATAAGTGAGGAGAGTGTGTTCCCCTGATTGTTTAATACTGACGGGACATGTCACCAGGTGAACAGTATAAGTGAGGAGAGTGTGTTCCCCTGATGGTTTAATACACATGGGACATGTTACCAGGTGAACAGTATAAGTGAGGAGAGTGAGTTGCCCTGATGGTTTAATTTACACGGGACATGTCACCAGGTGAACAGTATAAGTGAGGAGAGTGTGTTCCCCTGATTGTTTAATATACACGGGACATATCACTAGGTGAACAGTATAAGTGAGGAGAGTGTGTTCCCCTGATGGTTTAATACACATGGGACATGTTACCACATGAACAGTATAAGTGAGGAGAATGTGTTCCCCTGATGGTTTAATACACATGGGACATGTTACCAGGTGAACAGTATAAGTGAGGAGAGTGTGTTCCGCTGATTGTTTTATATACACGGACATGTCAACAGGTGAACAGTATAAGTGAGGAGAGTGTGTTCCCCTGATGGTTTAATACGCACGGGACATGTTACCAGATGAACAGTATAAGTGAGGGGAATGTTTTCCCCTGATTGTTTAATATACACGGGACATGTCACCACATGAACAGTATAAGTGATGAGAGTGTGTTCCCCTGATGGTTTAGTACACACGGGACATGTTACCAGATGAACAGTATAAGTGAGGGGAATGTTTTCCCCTGATTGTTTAATATACACGGGACATGTTACCAGGAGAACAGTATAAGTGAGGAGACTGTGTTCCCCTGATGGTTTAATATACACGGGACATGGTACCAGGTGAACAGTATAAGTGATGAGAGTGTGTTCCCCTGATGGTTTAATATGCAAGGGACATGTTACCAGGTGAACAGTATAAGTGAGCAGACTGTGTTCCCCTGATGGTTTAATATACACGGGACATGTTACCAGGTGAACAGTATAAGTGAGGAGAGTGTGTTCCCCTGATTGTTCAATGCACACGGGACATGTTTGCAGGTGAACAGTATAAGTGAGGAGAGTGTGTTCCCCTGATGGCTTAATATACACGGGTCATGTTACCAGGTGAACAGTATAAGTGATGAGAGTGTGTTCCCCTGATGGTTTAATATGCAAGGGACATGTTACCAGGTGAACAGTATAAGTGAGCAGACTGTGTTCCCCTGATGGTTTAATATACACGGGACATGTTACCAGGTGAACAGTATAAGTGAGGAGAGTGTGTTCCCCTGATTGTTCAATGCAAACGGGACATGTTTGCAGGTGAACAGTATAAGTGAGGAGAGTGTGTTCCCTTGATTGTTTAATACACACAGGGCATGTTACCAGGTGAAAAGTATAAGTGAGGAGAGTGTTTTCACCTGACGGTTTAATATACATGGGACATATTGCCAGGTGAACGGTATAAGTGAGGAGAGTGTGTTCCCCTGATGGTTTAATACACATGGGACATGTTACCAGGTGAACAGTATAAGTGAGGAGAGTGTGTTCCCCTGATGGTTTAATATACACGGGACATGTTTCCAGGTGAACAGTATAAGTGAGGAGAGTTTGTTCCCCTGATTGTTTAATACTGACGGGACATGTCACCAGGTGAACAGTATATGTGAGGAGAGTGTGTTCCCCTGATTGTTTAATGCACACGGGACATGTTACCAGCTGAACAGTATAAGTGAGGAGAGTGTGTTCCCTTGATGGTTTAATATACACGGGACATGTTACCAGGTGAACAGTAGAAGTGAGGAGATTGTGTTCCATTGTTGGTTTAATATACACAGGACTTGTTAACAGGTGAACAGTATAAGTGAGGAGAGTGTGTTCCCCTGATGGTTTAATACACACGGGACATTGTACCAGATGAACAGTATAAGTGAGGAGATTGTGTTCCCCTGATGGTTTAATATACATGGGACATGTTACCAGGTGAACAGTTTAAGAGAGCAGAGTGTGTTCCCCTGATGGTTTAATGTACATGGGACATGTCAACAGGTGAATAGTATAAGTGAGGAGAATGTGTTCCCCTGATGGTTTAATACACACGGGACATGTTACCAGATGAACAGGATAAGTGAGGAGAGTGTGTTCCCCTGATGGTTTAATACATACGGGACATTGTACCAGATGAACAGTATAAGTGAGGAGATTGTGTTCCCCTGATGGTTTAATATACGTGGGGCAGGTTTCCAGGTGAACAGTATAAGTGAGGAGAGTGTGTTCCCCTGATGGTTTAATACACACGGGACATGTTACCACATGAACAGTATAAGTGAGGAGAGTGTGTTCCCCTGATGGTTTAATACACACGGGACATGTTACCAGTTGAACAGCATTAGTGAGGAGAGTGTGTTCCCCTGATGGTTTAATATACACGGGACATGTCACCAGGTGAACAGTATAAGTGAGGAGAGTGTGTTCCCCTGATGGTTTAATACATATGGGACATGTTACCAGATGAACAGTATAAGTGAGGAGAGTGTGTTCCCCTGATGGTTTAATATACACAGGACATGTTACCAGGTGATCTGTATAAGTGAGGAGAGTGTGTTCCCCTGATTGTTTAATACTCACGGGACATGTTACCAGGTGAACAATATAAGTGAGGAGAGTGTGTTCCCCTGATGGTTTAATACACATGGGACATGTTACCAGGTGAACAGTATAAGTGAGGAGAGTGTGTTCCCCTGATGGTTTAATATACACGGGACATGTCACCAGGTGAACACTATAAGTGAGGAGAGTGTGTTCCCCTGATGGTTTAATACACATGGGACATGTTACCACATGAACAGTATAAGTGAGGAGAGTGTGTTCCCCTGATGGTTTAGTACACACGGGACATGTTACCAGATGAACAGTATAAGTGAAGAGATTGTGTTCTCCTGATTGTTTAATATACACGGGACATATCACCAGGTGAACAGTATAAGTGAGGAGAGTTTGTTCCCCTGATGGTTTAATATACACAGGACATGTTACCAGGTGAACAGTATAAGTGAGGAGAGTGTGTTCCCCTGATTGTTAAATATACACAGGACATGTTACCAGGAGAGCAGTATAAGTGAGGAGAGTGTGTTCCCCTGATTGTTAAATATACACAGGACATGTTACCAGGTGAACAGTATAAGTGAGGAGAGTGTTTTCCCCTGATGGTTTAATATACATGGGACATGTTACCAGGTGAACTGTATAAGTGAGGAGAGTGTGTTCCCCTGATTGTTTAATACACACGGGACATGTAACCAGGTTAACAGTATAAGTGAGGAGAGTGTGTTCCCCTGATGATTGAATATACACGGGACATGTTACCAGGTGAACAGTATAAGTGAGGAGAGTGTGTTCCCCTGATGATTGAATATACACGGGACATGTTACCAGGTGAACAGTATAAGTGAGGAGAGTGTGTTCCCCTGATTGTTTAATATACACAGGACATGTCACCAGGTGAACAGTTTAAGTGAGGAGAGTGTGTTCCCCTGATTGTTTAACGCTCACGGGACATGTTCCCAGGTGAACAGAATAAGTGAGGAGAGTGTGTTCCCCTGATTGTTTATTATATACGGAAAATGTTACCAGGTGAACAGTATAAGTGAGGAGAGTGTGTTCCCCTGATTGTTTATTATACACGGGACATGTTACCAGGTGAACAGTATAAGTGAGGAGAGTGTGTTCCCCTGATTGTTTATTATACACGGGACATGTTACCAGGTGAATAGTATAAGTGAGGAGAATGTGTTCCCCTGATTGTTTAATATACACAGGACATGTCACCAGGTGAACAGTTTAAGTGAGGAGAGTGTGTTCCCCTGATTGTTTAATACACACGGGACATGTTACCAGGTGAACAGTATAATTGAGGAGAGTGTGTTCCCCTGATTGTTTAATATACACGGGACATGTTACCAGGTGAACAGAATAAGTGAGGAGAGTGTGTTCCCCTGATGGTTGAATATACACGGAAAATGTTACCAGGTGAACAGTATAAGTGAGGAGAGTGTGTTCCCCTGATTGTTTAATATACACGGGACATGTTACCAGGTGAAGAGTATAAGTGAGGAGAGTCTGTTCCCCTGATTGTTTAACGCTCACGGGACATGTTACCAGGTGAACAGAATAAGTGAGGAGACTGTGTTCCCCTGATTGTTTAATATACACGGGACATGTCACCAGGTGAACAGACCAAGTGAGGAGAGTGTGTTCCCCTGATTGTTTAATATATACGGGACATGTCACCAGGTGAACAGTATAAGTGAAGAGAGTGTGTTCCCCATATTATTTAATATATACGGGACATGTTACCAGGTGAACAGTATAAGTGAGGAGAGTGTGTTCCCCTGATGGTGTAATATACACGGGACATGTTACCGGGTGAACAGTATAAGTGAGGAGACTGTGTTCCCCTGATTGTTTAATATACACGGGAAATGTTTCCAGGTGAACAGTATAAGTGAGGAGACTGTGTTCCCCTGATTGTTTAATAAACACGGGACATGTCACCAGGTGAACAATATAAGTGAGGAGAGTTTGTTCCCCTGATGGTTTAATACTGACGGGACATGTTGCCAGGTAAACAGTATAAGTGAGGAGAGTGTGTTCCCCTGATTGTTTAATACTGACGGGACATGTCACCATGTGAACAGTCTTAGTGAGGAGAGAGTGTTCCCCGGATTGTTTAATACTGACGGGACATGTCACCATGTGAACAGTCTTAGTGAGGAGAGAGTGTTCCCCGGATTGTTTAATACTGACGGGACATGTTATCAGGTGAACAGTATAAGTGAGGAGAGTGTGTTCCCCTGATTGTTTAATACACACAGGACATGTTACCAGGTGAACAGTATAAGTGAGGAGAGTGTGTTCCCCTGATTGATTAATACACATGGGACATGTTACCAGGCGAAGAGTATAAGTGAGGAGAGTGTGTTCCCCTGATTGTTTAATACACATGGGACATGTTACCTGGTGAACAGTATAAGTGAGGAGAGTGTGTGCCCCAGATGCTTTAATATACACAGGACATGTTACCAGGCGAACAGTATAAGTGAGGAAAGTGTGTTCCCCTGATTGTTTAATGCACACAGGACATGTCACCAGGCGAACAGTGTAAATGAGGAGAATGTGTTCCCCTGATTGTATAATACTGACGGGACATGTAACCAGGTGAACAGCATAAGTGAGGAGAGTGTGTTCCCCTGATGGTTGAATATACACAGAAAATGTTACCAGGTGAACAGTATAAGTGAGGAGAGTCTGTTCCCCTGAAGGTTTAATAAGCACGGGACATGATACCAGGTGAACAGTGTAAGTGAGGAGAATGTGTTCCCCTGATTGTATAATACTGACGGGACATGTAACCAGGTGAACAGCATAAGTGACGAGAGTGTGTTCCCCTGATGGTTGAATATACACAGAAAATGTTACCAGGTGAACAGTATAAGTGAGGAGAGTGTGTTCCCCTGATTGTTTAATATACACGGGACATGTTACCAGGTGAAGAGTTTAAGTGAGGAGAGTCTGTTCCCCTGATTGTTTAACTCTCACGGGACATGTTACCAGGTGAACAGAATAAGTGCGGAGAGTGTGTTCCCCTGATGGTTTAATATACATGGGACATGTTACCAGGTGAACAGTATAAATGATGAGAGTGTGTTCCCCCGATGGTTTAATATACATGGGACATGTCACCAGGAGAACAGACCAAGTGAGGAGAGTGTGTTCCCCTGATTGTTTAATATATACGGGACATGTCACCAGGTGAACAGTATAAGTGAGGAGAGTGTGTTCCCCATATTATTTAATATATACGGGACATGTTACCAGGTGAACAGTATAAGTGAGGAGAGTGTGTTCCCCTGATGGTGTAATATACACGGGACATGTTACCGGGTGAACAGTATAAGTGAGGAGAGTGTGTTCCCCTGATTGTTTAATATACACGGGACATGTCACCAGGTGAACAGTATAAGTGAGGAGAGTTTGTTCCCCTGATGGTTTAATACTGACGGGACATGTTGCCAGGTAAACAGTAGAAGTGAGGAGAGTGTGTTCCCCTGATTGTTTAATACTGACGGCACATGTCACCATGTGAACAGTATTAGTGAGGAGAGAGTGTTCCCCGGATTGTTTAATACTGACGGGACATTTTATCAGATGAACAGTATAAGTGAGGAGAGTGTGTTCCCCTGATTGTTTAACGCTCACGGGACATGTTCCCAGGTGAACAGAATAAGTGAGGAGAGTGTGTTCCCCTGATTGTTTATTATACACGGGACATGTTACCAGGTGAACAGTATAAGTGAGGAGAGTGTGTTCCCCTGATTGTTTATTATACACGGGACATGTTACCAGGTGAACAGTATAAGTGATGAGAGTGTGTTCCCCTGATTGTTTAACGCTCACGGGACATGTTCCCAGGTGAACAGAATAAGTGAGGAGAGTGTGTTCCCCTGATTGTTTATTATACACGGGACATGTTACCAGGTGAACAGTATAAGTGAGGAGAGTGTGTTCCCCTGATTGTTTATTATACACGGGACATGTTACCAGGTGAACAGCATAAGTGATGAGAGTGTGTTCCCCTGATTGTTTAATATATACGGGACATGTCACCAGGTGAACAGCATAAGTGAGGAGAGTGTGTTCCCCTGATTGTTTAATATATACGGGACATGTCACCAGGTGAACAGTTTAAGTGAGGAGAGTGTGTTCCCCTGATTGTTTAATACACACGGGACATGTTACCAGGTGAACAGTATAATTGAGGAGAGTGCGTTACCCTGATTGCTTAATGCTCACGGGACATGTTACCAGGTGAACAGAATAAGTGAGGAGAATGTGTTCCCCTGATGGTTGAATATACACGGAAAATGTTACCAGGTGAACAGTATAAGTGAGGAGAGTGTGTTCCCCATATTATTTAATATATACGGGACATGTTACCAGGTGAACAGTATAAGTGAGGAGAGTGTGTTCCCCTGATGGTGTAATATACACGGGACATGTTACCGGGTGAACAGTATAAGTGAGGAGACTGTGTTCCCCTGATTGTTTAATATACACGGGACATGTTTCCAGGTGAACAGTATAAGTGAGGAGACTGTGTTCCCCTGATTGTTTAATAAACACGGGACATGTCACCAGGTGAACAATATAAGTGAGGAGAGTTTGTTCCCCTGATGGTTTAATACTGACGGGACATGTTGCCAGGTAAACAGTATAAGTGAGGAGAGTGTGTTCCCCTGATTGTTTAATACTGACGGGACATGTCACCATGTGAACAGTCTTAGTGAGGAGAGAGTGTTCCCCGGATTGTTTAATACTGACGGGACATGTCACCATGTGAACAGTCTTAGTGAGGAGAGAGTGTTCCCCGGATTGTTTAATACTGACGGGACATGTTATCAGGTGAACAGTATAAGTGAGGAGAGTGTGTTCCCCTGATTGTTTAATACACACAGGACATGTTACCAGGTGAACAGTATAAGTGAGGAGAGTGTGTTCCCCTGATTGATTAATACACATGGGACATGTTACCAGGCGAAGAGTATAAGTGAGGAGAGTGTGTTCCCCTGATTGTTTAATACACATGGGACATGTTACCTGGTGAACAGTATAAGTGAGGAGAGTGTGTGCCCCAGATGCTTTAATATACACAGGACATGTTACCAGGCGAACAGTATAAGTGAGGAAAGTGTGTTCCCCTGATTGTTTAATGCACACAGGACATGTCACCAGGCGAACAGTGTAAATGAGGAGAATGTGTTCCCCTGATTGTATAATACTGACGGGACATGTAACCAGGTGAACAGCATAAGTGAGGAGAGTGTGTTCCCCTGATGGTTGAATATACACAGAAAATGTTACCAGGTGAACAGTATAAGTGAGGAGAGTCTGTTCCCCTGAAGGTTTAATAAGCACGGGACATGATACCAGGTGAACAGTGTAAGTGAGGAGAATGTGTTCCCCTGATTGTATAATACTGACGGGACATGTAACCAGGTGAACAGCATAAGTGAGGAGAGTGTGTTCCCCTGATGGTTGAATATACACAGAAAATGTTACCAGGTGAACAGTATAAGTGAGGAGAGTGTGTTCCCCTGATTGTTTAATATACACGGGACATGTTACCAGGTGAAGAGTTTAAGTGAGGAGAGTCTGTTCCCCTGATTGTTTAACTCTCACGGGACATGTTACCAGGTGAACAGAATAAGTGCGGAGAGTGTGTTCCCCTGATGGTTTAATATACATGGGACATGTTACCAGGTGAACAGTATAAATGATGAGAGTGTGTTCCCCCGATGGTTTAATATACATGGGACATGTCACCAGGAGAACAGACCAAGTGAGGAG
Source organism: Heterodontus francisci (assembly GCF_036365525.1). Classification (NCBI taxonomy): domain Eukaryota; kingdom Metazoa; phylum Chordata; class Chondrichthyes; order Heterodontiformes; family Heterodontidae; genus Heterodontus; species Heterodontus francisci. The sequence continues at coordinate 1,813,424 of NW_027141083.1, forward strand.
AGTGTGTTCCCCTGATTGTTTAATATATACGGGACATGTCACCAGGTGAACAGTATAAGTGAGGAGAGTGTGTTCCCCATATTATTTAATATATACGGGACATGTTACCAGGTGAACAGTATAAGTGAGGAGAGTGTGTTCCCCTGATGGTGTAATATACACGGGACATGTTACCGGGTGAACAGTATAAGTGAGGAGAGTGTGTTCCCCTGATTGTTTAATATACACGGGACATGTCACCAGGTGAACAGTATAAGTGAGGAGAGTTTGTTCCCCTGATGGTTTAATACTGACGGGACATGTTGCCAGGTAAACAGTAGAAGTGAGGAGAGTGTGTTCCCCTGATTGTTTAATACTGACGGCACATGTCACCATGTGAACAGTATTAGTGAGGAGAGAGTGTTCCCCGGATTGTTTAATACTGACGGGACATTTTATCAGATGAACAGTATAAGTGAGGAGAGTGTGTTCCCCTGATTGTTTAACGCTCACGGGACATGTTCCCAGGTGAACAGAATAAGTGAGGAGAGTGTGTTCCCCTGATTGTTTATTATACACGGGACATGTTACCAGGTGAACAGTATAAGTGAGGAGAGTGTGTTCCCCTGATTGTTTATTATACACGGGACATGTTACCAGGTGAACAGTATAAGTGATGAGAGTGTGTTCCCCTGATTGTTTAACGCTCACGGGACATGTTCCCAGGTGAACAGAATAAGTGAGGAGAGTGTGTTCCCCTGATTGTTTATTATACACGGGACATGTTACCAGGTGAACAGTATAAGTGAGGAGAGTGTGTTCCCCTGATTGTTTATTATACACGGGACATGTTACCAGGTGAACAGCATAAGTGATGAGAGTGTGTTCCCCTGATTGTTTAATATATACGGGACATGTCACCAGGTGAACAGCATAAGTGAGGAGAGTGTGTTCCCCTGATTGTTTAATATATACGGGACATGTCACCAGGTGAACAGTTTAAGTGAGGAGAGTGTGTTCCCCTGATTGTTTAATACACACGGGACATGTTACCAGGTGAACAGTATAATTGAGGAGAGTGCGTTACCCTGATTGCTTAATGCTCACGGGACATGTTACCAGGTGAACAGAATAAGTGAGGAGAATGTGTTCCCCTGATGGTTGAATATACACGGAAAATGTTACCAGGTGAACAGTATAAGTGAGGAGAGTGTGTTCCCCTGATTGTTTAATATACACGGGACATGTTACCAGGTGAAGAGTATAAGTGAGGAGAGTCTGTTCCCCTGATTGTTTAACGCTCACGGGACATGTTACCAGGTGAACAGAATAAGTGAGGAGAGTGTGTTCCCCTGATTGTTTATTATACACGGGACATGTTACCAGGTGAACAGTATAAGTGATGAGAGTGTGTTCCCCTGATGGTTTAATATACATGGCACATGTCACCAGGTGAACAGACCAAGTGAGGAGACTGTGTTCCCCTGATTGTTTAATATATACGGGACATGTTACCAGGTGAACAGTATAAGTGAGGAGAGTGTGTTCCCCATATTATTTAATATATACGGGACATGTTACCAGGTGAACAGTATAAGTGAGGAGAGTGTGTTCCCCTGATGGTGTAATATACACGGGACATGTTACCGGGTGAACAGTATAAGTGAGGAGAGTGTGTGCCCCAGATGCTTTAATATACACAGGACATGTTACCAGGCGAACAGTATAAGTGAGGAAAGTGTGTTCCCCTGATTGTTTAATGCACACAGGACATGTCACCAGGCGAACAGTGTAAATGAGGAGAATGTGTTCCCCTGATTGTATAATACTGACGGGACATGTAACCAGGTGAACAGCATAAGTGAGGAGAGTGTGTTCCCCTGATGGTTGAATATACACAGAAAATGTTACCAGGTGAACAGTATAAGTGAGGAGAGTCTGTTCCCCTGAAGGTTTAATAAGCACGGGACATGATACCAGGTGAACAGTGTAAGTGAGGAGAATGTGTTCCCCTGATTGTATAATACTGACGGGACATGTAACCAGGTGAACAGCATAAGTGACGAGAGTGTGTTCCCCTGATGGTTGAATATACACAGAAAATGTTACCAGGTGAACAGTATAAGTGAGGAGAGTGTGTTCCCCTGATTGTTTAATATACACGGGACATGTTACCAGGTGAAGAGTTTAAGTGAGGAGAGTCTGTTCCCCTGATTGTTTAACTCTCACGGGACATGTTACCAGGTGAACAGAATAAGTGCGGAGAGTGTGTTCCCCTGATGGTTTAATATACATGGGACATGTTACCAGGTGAACAGTATAAATGATGAGAGTGTGTTCCCCCGATGGTTTAATATACATGGGACATGTCACCAGGAGAACAGACCAAGTGAGGAGAGTGTGTTCCCCTGATTGTTTAATATATACGGGACATGTCACCAGGTGAACAGTATAAGTGAGGAGAGTGTGTTCCCCATATTATTTAATATATACGGGACATGTTACCAGGTGAACAGTATAAGTGAGGAGAGTGTGTTCCCCTGATGGTGTAATATACACGGGACATGTTACCGGGTGAACAGTATAAGTGAGGAGAGTGTGTTCCCCTGATTGTTTAATATACACGGGACATGTCACCAGGTGAACAGTATAAGTGAGGAGAGTTTGTTCCCCTGATGGTTTAATACTGACGGGACATGTTGCCAGGTAAACAGTAGAAGTGAGGAGAGTGTGTTCCCCTGATTGTTTAATACTGACGGCACATGTCACCATGTGAACAGTATTAGTGAGGAGAGAGTGTTCCCCGGATTGTTTAATACTGACGGGACATTTTATCAGATGAACAGTATAAGTGAGGAGAGTGTGTTCCCCTGATTGTTTAACGCTCACGGGACATGTTCCCAGGTGAACAGAATAAGTGAGGAGAGTGTGTTCCCCTGATTGTTTATTATACACGGGACATGTTACCAGGTGAACAGTATAAGTGAGGAGAGTGTGTTCCCCTGATTGTTTATTATACACGGGACATGTTACCAGGTGAACAGTATAAGTGATGAGAGTGTGTTCCCCTGATTGTTTAACGCTCACGGGACATGTTCCCAGGTGAACAGAATAAGTGAGGAGAGTGTGTTCCCCTGATTGTTTATTATACACGGGACATGTTACCAGGTGAACAGTATAAGTGAGGAGAGTGTGTTCCCCTGATTGTTTATTATACACGGGACATGTTACCAGGTGAACAGCATAAGTGATGAGAGTGTGTTCCCCTGATTGTTTAATATATACGGGACATGTCACCAGGTGAACAGCATAAGTGAGGAGAGTGTGTTCCCCTGATTGTTTAATATATACGGGACATGTCACCAGGTGAACAGTTTAAGTGAGGAGAGTGTGTTCCCCTGATTGTTTAATACACACGGGACATGTTACCAGGTGAACAGTATAATTGAGGAGAGTGCGTTACCCTGATTGCTTAATGCTCACGGGACATGTTACCAGGTGAACAGAATAAGTGAGGAGAATGTGTTCCCCTGATGGTTGAATATACACGGAAAATGTTACCAGGTGAACAGTATAAGTGAGGAGAGTGTGTTCCCCATATTATTTAATATATACGGGACATGTTACCAGGTGAACAGTATAAGTGAGGAGAGTGTGTTCCCCTGATGGTGTAATATACACGGGACATGTTACCGGGTGAACAGTATAAGTGAGGAGACTGTGTTCCCCTGATTGTTTAATATACACGGGACATGTTTCCAGGTGAACAGTATAAGTGAGGAGACTGTGTTCCCCTGATTGTTTAATAAACACGGGACATGTCACCAGGTGAACAATATAAGTGAGGAGAGTTTGTTCCCCTGATGGTTTAATACTGACGGGACATGTTGCCAGGTAAACAGTATAAGTGAGGAGAGTGTGTTCCCCTGATTGTTTAATACTGACGGGACATGTCACCATGTGAACAGTCTTAGTGAGGAGAGAGTGTTCCCCGGATTGTTTAATACTGACGGGACATGTCACCATGTGAACAGTCTTAGTGAGGAGAGAGTGTTCCCCGGATTGTTTAATACTGACGGGACATGTTATCAGGTGAACAGTATAAGTGAGGAGAGTGTGTTCCCCTGATTGTTTAATACACACAGGACATGTTACCAGGTGAACAGTATAAGTGAGGAGAGTGTGTTCCCCTGATTGATTAATACACATGGGACATGTTACCAGGCGAAGAGTATAAGTGAGGAGAGTGTGTTCCCCTGATTGTTTAATACACATGGGACATGTTACCTGGTGAACAGTATAAGTGAGGAGAGTGTGTGCCCCAGATGCTTTAATATACACAGGACATGTTACCAGGCGAACAGTATAAGTGAGGAAAGTGTGTTCCCCTGATTGTTTAATGCACACAGGACATGTCACCAGGCGAACAGTGTAAATGAGGAGAATGTGTTCCCCTGATTGTATAATACTGACGGGACATGTAACCAGGTGAACAGCATAAGTGAGGAGAGTGTGTTCCCCTGATGGTTGAATATACACAGAAAATGTTACCAGGTGAACAGTATAAGTGAGGAGAGTCTGTTCCCCTGAAGGTTTAATAAGCACGGGACATGATACCAGGTGAACAGTGTAAGTGAGGAGAATGTGTTCCCCTGATTGTATAATACTGACGGGACATGTAACCAGGTGAACAGCATAAGTGAGGAGAGTGTGTTCCCCTGATGGTTGAATATACACAGAAAATGTTACCAGGTGAACAGTATAAGTGAGGAGAGTGTGTTCCCCTGATTGTTTAATATACACGGGACATGTTACCAGGTGAAGAGTTTAAGTGAGGAGAGTCTGTTCCCCTGATTGTTTAACTCTCACGGGACATGTTACCAGGTGAACAGAATAAGTGCGGAGAGTGTGTTCCCCTGATGGTTTAATATACATGGGACATGTTACCAGGTGAACAGTATAAATGATGAGAGTGTGTTCCCCCGATGGTTTAATATACATGGGACATGTCACCAGGAGAACAGACCAAGTGAGGAGAGTGTGTTCCCCTGATTGTTTAATATATACGGGACATGTCACCAGGTGAACAGTATAAGTGAGGAGAGTGTGTTCCCCATATTATTTAATATATACGGGACATGTTACCAGGTGAACAGTATAAGTGAGGAGAGTGTGTTCCCCTGATGGTGTAATATACACGGGACATGTTACCGGGTGAACAGTATAAGTGAGGAGAGTGTGTTCCCCTGATTGTTTAATATACACGGGACATGTCACCAGGTGAACAGTATAAGTGAGGAGAGTTTGTTCCCCTGATGGTTTAATACTGACGGGACATGTTGCCAGGTAAACAGTAGAAGTGAGGAGAGTGTGTTCCCCTGATTGTTTAATACTGACGGCACATGTCACCATGTGAACAGTATTAGTGAGGAGAGAGTGTTCCCCGGATTGTTTAATACTGACGGGACATTTTATCAGATGAACAGTATAAGTGAGGAGAGTGTGTTCCCCTGATTGTTTAACGCTCACGGGACATGTTCCCAGGTGAACAGAATAAGTGAGGAGAGTGTGTTCCCCTGATTGTTTATTATACACGGGACATGTTACCAGGTGAACAGTATAAGTGAGGAGAGTGTGTTCCCCTGATTGTTTATTATACACGGGACATGTTACCAGGTGAACAGTATAAGTGATGAGAGTGTGTTCCCCTGATTGTTTAACGCTCACGGGACATGTTCCCAGGTGAACAGAATAAGTGAGGAGAGTGTGTTCCCCTGATTGTTTATTATACACGGGACATGTTACCAGGTGAACAGTATAAGTGAGGAGAGTGTGTTCCCCTGATTGTTTATTATACACGGGACATGTTACCAGGTGAACAGCATAAGTGATGAGAGTGTGTTCCCCTGATTGTTTAATATATACGGGACATGTCACCAGGTGAACAGCATAAGTGAGGAGAGTGTGTTCCCCTGATTGTTTAATATATACGGGACATGTCACCAGGTGAACAGTTTAAGTGAGGAGAGTGTGTTCCCCTGATTGTTTAATACACACGGGACATGTTACCAGGTGAACAGTATAATTGAGGAGAGTGCGTTACCCTGATTGCTTAATGCTCACGGGACATGTTACCAGGTGAACAGAATAAGTGAGGAGAATGTGTTCCCCTGATGGTTGAATATACACGGAAAATGTTACCAGGTGAACAGTATAAGTGAGGAGAGTGTGTTCCCCTGATTGTTTAATATACACGGGACATGTTACCAGGTGAAGAGTATAAGTGAGGAGAGTCTGTTCCCCTGATTGTTTAACGCTCACGGGACATGTTACCAGGTGAACAGAATAAGTGAGGAGAGTGTGTTCCCCTGATTGTTTATTATACACGGGACATGTTACCAGGTGAACAGTATAAGTGATGAGAGTGTGTTCCCCTGATGGTTTAATATACATGGCACATGTCACCAGGTGAACAGACCAAGTGAGGAGACTGTGTTCCCCTGATTGTTTAATATATACGGGACATGTTACCAGGTGAACAGTATAAGTGAGGAGAGTGTGTTCCCCATATTATTTAATATATACGGGACATGTTACCAGGTGAACAGTATAAGTGAGGAGAGTGTGTTCCCCTGATGGTGTAATATACACGGGACATGTTACCGGGTGAACAGTATAAGTGAGGAGACTGTGTTCCCCTGATTGTTTAATATGCACGGGACATGTTTCCAGGTGAACAGTATAAGTGAGGAGACTGTGTTCCCCTGATTGTTTAATATACACGGGACATGTCACCAGGTGAACAGTATAAGTGAGGAGAGTTTGTTCCCCTGATGGTTTAATACTGACGGGACATGTTGCCAGGTAAACAGTATAAGTGAGGAGAGTGTGTTCCCCTGATTGTTTAATACTGACGGGACATGTCACCATGTGAACAGTATTAGTGAGGAGAGAGTGTTCCCCGGATTGTTTAATACTGACGGGACATGTTATCAGGTGAACAGTATAAGTGAGGAGAGTGTGTTCCCCTGATTGTTTAATACACACAGGACATGTTACCAGGTGAACAGTGTAAGTGAGGAGAGTGTGTTCCCCTGATTGATTAATACACATGGGACATGTTACCAGGCGAAGAGTATAAGTGAGGAGAGTGTGTTCCCCTGATTGGTTAATACACATGGGACATGTTACCTGGTGAACAGTATAAGTGAGGAGAGTGTGTGCCCCAGATGCTTTAATATACACAGGACTTGTTACCAGGCGAACAGTATAAGTGAGGAAAGTGTGTTCCCCTGATTGTTTAATGCACACAGGACATGTCACCAGGTGAACAGTATAAGTGAGGAGAGTGTGTTCCCCTGATTGATTAATACACATGGGACATGTTACCAGGCGAAGAGTATAAGTGAGGAGAGTGTGTTCCCCTGATTGTTTAATACACATGGGACATGTTACCTGGTGAACAGTATAAGTGAGGAGAGTGTGTGCCCCAGATGCTTTAATATACACAGGACATGATACCAGGCGAACAGTATAAGTGAGGAAAGTGTGTTCCCCTGATTGTTTAATGCACACAGGACATGTCACCAGGCGAACAGTGTAAATGAGGAGAATGTGTTCCCCTGAAGGTTTAATAAGCACGGGACATGTTACCAGGTGAACAGTGTAAGTGAGGAGAGTGTGTTCCCCTGATTGTTTAACGCTCACGGGACATGTTACCAGGTGAACAGTATAAGTGATGAGAGTGTGTTCCCCTGATGGTTTAATATACGTGGGACATGTCACCAGGTGAACAGACCAAGTGAGGAGAGTGTGTTCCCCTGATTGTTTAATATATACGGAAAATGTTACCAGGTGAACAGTATAAGTGAGGAGAGTGTGTTCCCCTGATTGTTTAATATACACGGGACATGTTACCAGGTGAACAGTATAAGTGATGAGAGTGTGTTCCCCTGATGGTTTAATATACATGGGACATGTCACCAGGTGAACAGACCAAGTGAGGAGAGTGTGTTCCCCTGATTGTTTAATATATACGGGACATGTCACCAGGTGAACAGTATAAGTGAGGAGAGTGTGTTCCCCATATTATTTAATATATACGGGACATGTTACCAGGTGAACAGTATAAGTGAGGAGAGTGTGTTCCCCTGAAGGTGTAATATACACGGGACATGTTACCGGGTGAACAGTATAAGTGAGGAGACTGTGTTCCCCTGATTGTTTAATATACACGGGACATGTTTCCAGGTGAACAGTATAAGTGAGGAGTCTGTGTTCCCCTGATTGTTTAATATACACGGGACATGTCACCAGGTGAACAGTATAAGTGAGGAGAGTTTGTTCCCCTGATGGTTTAGTACTGACGGGACATGTTGCCAGGTAAACAGTATAAGTGAGGAGAGTGTGTTCCCCTGATTGTTTAATACTGACGGGACATGTCACCATGTGAACAGTATTAGTGAGGAGAGAGTGTTCCCCGGATTGTTTAATACTGACGGGACCTGTTATCAGATGAACAGTAGAAGTGAGGAGAGTGTGTTCCCCTGATTGTTTAATACACACAGGACATGTTACCAGGTGAACAGTATAAGTGAGGAGAGTGTGTTCCCCTGATTGATTAATACACATGGGACATGTTACCAGGCGAAGAGTATAAGTGAGGACAGTGTGTTCCCCTGATTGTTTAATACACATGGGACATGTTACCTGGTGAACAGTATAAGTGAGGAGAGTGTGTGCCCCAGATGCTTTAATATACACAGGACATGTTACCAGGTGAACAGTGTAACTGAGGAGAGTGTGTTCCCCTGATTGTATAATACTGACGGGACATGTAACCAGGTGAACAGTATAAGTGAGGAGAGTGTGTTCCGCTGATGGTTTAATATACACGGGACATGTTACCTGGTGAACAGTATAAGTGAGGAGAGTGTGTGCCCCAGATGCTTTAATATACACAGGACATGTTACCAGGCGAACAGTATAAGTGAGGAGAGTGTGTTCCCCTGATGGTTTAATATAAACAGGACTTGTTAACAGGTGAACAGTATAAGTGAGGAGAGTGTGTTCCCCTGATGGTTTAATATACATGGGACATGTTACCAGGTGAACAGTTTAAGAGAGCAGAGTGTGTTCCCCTGATGGTTTAATATACATGGGACATGTCAACAGGTGAATAGTATAAGTGAGGAAAATGTGTTCCCCAGATGGTTTAATATACACGGGACATGTTTCCAGGTGAACAGTATAAGTGAGGAGATTGTGTTCCCCTGATGGTTTAATACACACGGGACATGTTACCAGATGAACAAAAAAAGTGAGGAGAGTGTGTTCCCCTGATAGTTTAATACACACAGGCCATGTTACCAGGTGAACAGTATAAGTGAGGAGAGTGTGTTTCCCTGATTGTTTAATACACACAGGCCATGTTACCAGGTGAACAGTATAAGTGAGGAGACTGCGTTCCCCTGATGGTTTAATATACACGGGACATGTCATCAGGTGAACAGTATAAGTGAGGAGATTGTGTTCTCCTGATTGTTTAATATACACGGGACATGTCACCAGGCGAACAGTATAAGTGAGGAGAGTGTGTTCCCCTGATGGTTTAATATACACAGGACATGTTACCAGGTGAACAGGATAAGTGAGGAGAGTGTGTTCCCCTGATTGTTTAATATACATGGGACATGTCACCAGGTGAACAGTGTAAGTGAGGAGATTGTGTTCCCCTGATGGTTTAATACACACGGGACATGTTACCAGGTGAACAGTATAAGTGAGGAGAATGTGTTCCCCTGATTGTTTAATATACACGGGACATGTCACCAGGCGAACAGTATAAGTGAGGAGAGTGTGTTCCCCTGATGGTTTAATATACACAGGACATGTTACCAGGTGAACAGTATAAGTGAGGAGAGTGTGTTCCCCTGATTGTTTAATATACACAGGACATGTTACAAGGTGAACAGGATAAGTGAGGAGAGTGTGTTCCCCTGATTGTTTAATATACATGGGACATGTCACCAGGTGAACAGTATAAGTGAGGAGAGTGTGTTCCCCTGATGGTTTAATACACATGGGACATGACACCAGGTGAACAGTATAAGTGAGGAGAGTGTGTTCCCCTGATGGTTTAATACACATGGGACATGACACCAGGTGAACAGTATAAGTGAGGAGAGTGTGTTCCCCTGATTGTTTAATGCTCACGGGACATGTTACCAGGTGAACAGAATATTTGAGGAGAGTGTGTTCCCCTGATGGTTTAATATACACGGGACATGTTACCAGATGAACAGTAAAAGTGAGGAGATTGTGTTCCCCTGATGGTTTAATACACGGGGGACATGTTACCAGGTGAACAGTATAAGTGAGGAGAGTGTGTTCCCCTGATTGTTAAATATACACAGGACATGTTACCAGGTGAACAGTATAAGTGAGGAGAGTGTGTTCCCCTGATTGTTAAATATACACAGGACATGTTACCAGGTGAACAGTATAAGTGAGGAGAGTGTGTTCCCCTGATTGTTTAATACACACGGGACATGTTACCAGGTTAACAGTACCAGTGAGGAGAGTGTGTTGCCTGATGATTGAATATACACGGGCCATGTTACCAGGTGAACAGTATAAGTGAGGAGAGTGTGTTCCCCTGATTGTTTAATACACACGGGACATGTTACCAGGTGAACAGTGTAAGTGAGGAGAGTGTGTTCCCCTGATGATTGAATATACACGGGACATGTTACCAGGTGAACAGTATAAGTGAGGAGAGTGTGTTCCCCTGACTGTTTAATATACACAGGACATGTCACCAGGTGAACAGTTTAAGTGAGGAGAGTGTGTTCCCCTGATTGTTTAATACACACGGGACATGTTACCAGGTGAACAGTATAATTGAGGAGAGTGCGTTACCCTGATTGTTTAATGCTCACGGGACATGTTACCAGGTGAACAGAATAAGTGAGGAGAGTGTGTTCCCCTGATGGTTGAATATACACGGAAAATGTTACCAGGTGAACAGTATAAGTGAGGAGAGTGTGTTTGCCTGATTGTTTAATATACACGGGACATGTTACCAGGTGAAGAGTATAAGTGAGGAGAGTCTGTTCCCCTAATTGTTTAACGCTCACGGGACATGTTCCCAGGTGAACAGAATAAGTGAGGAGAGTGTGTTCCCCTGATTGTTTATTATACACGGAAAATGTTACCAGGTGATCACTATAAGTGAGTAGAGTGTGTTCCCCTGATTGTTTATTATACACGGGACATGTTACCAGGTGAACAGTATAAGTGATGAGAGTGTGTTCCCCTGATGGTTTAATTTTCATGGGACATGTCACCAGGTGAACAGACCAAGTGAGGAGAGTGTGTTCCCCTGATTGTTTAATATATACGGGACATGTTACCAGGTGAACAGTATAAGTGAGGAGAGTCTGTTCCCCTGATGGTGTAATATACACGGGACATGTTACCAGGTGAACAGTATAAGTGAGGAGACTGTGTTCCCCTGATTGTTTAATATACACGGGACATGTTTCCAGGTGAACAGTATAAGTGAGGGGACTGTGTTCCCCTGATTGTTTAATATACACGGGACATGTCACCAGGTGAACAGTATAAGTGAGGAGAGTTTATTCCCCTGATGGTTTAATACTGACGGGACATGTTGCCAGGTAAACAGTATAAGTGAGGAGAGTGTGTTCCCCTGATTGTTTAATACTGACGGGACATGTCACCATGTGAACAGTATTAGTGAGGAGAGAGTGTTCCCCGGATTGTTTAATACTGACGGGACATGTTATCAGGTGAACAGTATAAGTGAGGAGAGTGTGTTCCCCTGATTGATTAATACACATGGGACATGTTACCAGGCAAAGAGTATAAGTGAGGAGAGTGTGTTCCCCTGATTGTTTAATACACATGGGACATGTTACCTGGTGAACAGTATAAGTGAGGAGAGTGTGCGCCCCAGATGCTTTAATATATACAGGACATGTTACCAGGCGAACAGTATAAGTGAGGAAAGGGTGTTCCCCTGATTGTTTAATGCACACAGGACATGTCACCAGGCGAACAGTGTAAATGAGGAGAATGTGTTCCCCTGAAGGTTTAATAAGCACGGGACATGTTACCAGGTGAACAGTGTAAGTGAGGAGAGTGTGTTCCCCTGATTGTATAATACTGACGGGACATGTAACCAGGTGAACAGTATAAGTGAGGAGAGTGTGTTCCCCTGCTTGTTTAATACTGACGGGAAATGTTACCAGGTGAACAGTATAAGTGAGGATAGTGTGTTCCCCTGCTTGTTTAATACTGACGGGACATGTTACCAGGTGAACAGTATAAGTGAGGAGAGTGTGTTCCCCTGATTGTTTAATACACACGGGACATGATACCAGGTGAACAGTATAAGTGAGGAGAGTGTGTTCCCCTGATGGTTTAATACACACGGGACATGTTACCAGGTGAACAGTATAAGTGAGGAGAGTGTGTTCCCCTGATGGTTTAATACACACGGGACATGTTACCAGGTGAACAGTATAATTGAGGAGAGTGTGTTCCCCTGATGGTTTAATACACACGGGACATGTTACCAGGTGAACAGTAGAAGTGAGGAGAGTGAGTTCCCCTGACGGTTTAATACACACAGGACATGTTACCAGGTGAACAGTATAAGTGAGGAGAGTGTGTTCCCCTAATTGTTTAAAACGAACGGGACATGTAACCAGGTGAACAGTATAAGTGAGGAGAGTGTGTTCCCCTGATTGTTTAATACTCACGGGACATGTTACCAGGTGAACAGTATAAGTGAGGAGAGTGTGTTCCCCTAATTGTTTAAAACGAACGGGACATGTAACCAGGTGAACAGTATAAGTGAGGAGAGTGTGTTCCCCTGATTGTTTAATACATAAGGGACATGTCACCTGGTGAACAGTGTATGTGAGGAGAGTGTGTTCCCCTGATTGTTTAATATACACAGGACATGTTACAAGGTGAACAGTATAAGTGAGGAGAGTGTGTTCCCCTGATAATTTAATACACATGGGACATGTTACCAGGTGAACAGTATAAGTGAGGAGAGTGTGTTCCCCTGATGGTTTAATATACACGGGACATGTTACCAAGTGAACTGTATAAGTGAGGAGAGTGTGTTCCCCTGATGGTTTAATATACACGGGACATGTCACCAAGTGAACTGTATAAGTGAGGAGAGTGTGTTCCCCTGATGGTTTAATATACACGGGACCAGTTACCAGGTGAACAGTATAAGTGAGGAGAGTGTGTTCCCCTGATGGTTTAATAGACACGGGTCATGTTACCAGGTGAACAGTATAAGTGAGGAGAGAGTGTTCCCCTGATTGTTTAATATGCACGGGACATGTTACCAGGTGAACAGTATAAGTGAGGAGAGAGTGTTCCCCTGATGGTTTAATATGCACGGGACATGTCACCAGGTGAACAGTATAAGTGATGAGAGTGTGTTCCCCTGATGGTTTAATTTTCATGGGACATGTCACCAGGTGAACAGACCAAGTGAGGAGAGTGTGTTCCCCTGATTGTTTAATATATACGGGACATGTTACCAGGTGAACAGTATAAGTGAGGAGAGTCTGTTCCCCTGATGGTGTAATATACACGGGACATGTTACCAGGTGAACAGTATAAGTGAGGAGACTGTGTTCCCCTGATTGTTTAATATACACGGGACATGTTTCCAGGTGAACAGTATAAGTGAGGGGACTGTGTTCCCCTGATTGTTTAATATACACGGGACATGTCACCAGGTGAACAGTATAAGTGAGGAGAGTTTATTCCCCTGATGGTTTAATACTGACGGGACATGTTGCCAGGTAAACAGTATAAGTGAGGAGAGTGTGTTCCCCTGATTGTTTAATACTGACGGGACATGTCACCATGTGAACAGTATTAGTGAGGAGAGAGTGTTCCCCGGATTGTTTAATACTGACGGGACATGTTATCAGGTGAACAGTATAAGTGAGGAGAGTGTGTTCCCCTGATTGATTAATACACATGGGACATGTTACCAGGCAAAGAGTATAAGTGAGGAGAGTGTGTTCCCCTGATTGTTTAATACACATGGGACATGTTACCTGGTGAACAGTATAAGTGAGGAGAGTGTGCGCCCCAGATGCTTTAATATATACAGGACATGTTACCAGGCGAACAGTATAAGTGAGGAAAGGGTGTTCCCCTGATTGTTTAATGCACACAGGACATGTCACCAGGCGAACAGTGTAAATGAGGAGAATGTGTTCCCCTGAAGGTTTAATAAGCACGGGACATGTTACCAGGTGAACAGTGTAAGTGAGGAGAGTGTGTTCCCCTGATTGTATAATACTGACGGGACATGTAACCAGGTGAACAGTATAAGTGAGGAGAGTGTGTTCCCCTGCTTGTTTAATACTGACGGGAAATGTTACCAGGTGAACAGTATAAGTGAGGATAGTGTGTTCCCCTGCTTGTTTAATACTGACGGGACATGTTACCAGGTGAACAGTATAAGTGAGGAGAGTGTGTTCCCCTGATTGTTTAATACACACGGGACATGATACCAGGTGAACAGTATAAGTGAGGAGAGTGTGTTCCCCTGATGGTTTAATACACACGGGACATGTTACCAGGTGAACAGTATAAGTGAGGAGAGTGTGTTCCCCTGATGGTTTAATACACACGGGACATGTTACCAGGTGAACAGTATAATTGAGGAGAGTGTGTTCCCCTGATGGTTTAATACACACGGGACATGTTACCAGGTGAACAGTAGAAGTGAGGAGAGTGAGTTCCCCTGACGGTTTAATACACACAGGACATGTTACCAGGTGAACAGTATAAGTGAGGAGAGTGTGTTCCCCTAATTGTTTAAAACGAACGGGACATGTAACCAGGTGAACAGTATAAGTGAGGAGAGTGTGTTCCCCTGATTGTTTAATACTCACGGGACATGTTACCAGGTGAACAGTATAAGTGAGGAGAGTGTGTTCCCCTAATTGTTTAAAACGAACGGGACATGTAACCAGGTGAACAGTATAAGTGAGGAGAGTGTGTTCCCCTGATTGTTTAATACATAAGGGACATGTCACCTGGTGAACAGTGTATGTGAGGAGAGTGTGTTCCCCTGATTGTTTAATATACACAGGACATGTTACAAGGTGAACAGTATAAGTGAGGAGAGTGTGTTCCCCTGATAATTTAATACACATGGGACATGTTACCAGGTGAACAGTATAAGTGAGGAGAGTGTGTTCCCCTGATGGTTTAATATACACGGGACATGTTACCAAGTGAACTGTATAAGTGAGGAGAGTGTGTTCCCCTGATGGTTTAATATACACGGGACATGTCACCAAGTGAACTGTATAAGTGAGGAGAGTGTGTTCCCCTGATGGTTTAATATACACGGGACCAGTTACCAGGTGAACAGTATAAGTGAGGAGAGTGTGTTCCCCTGATGGTTTAATAGACACGGGTCATGTTACCAGGTGAACAGTATAAGTGAGGAGAGAGTGTTCCCCTGATTGTTTAATATGCACGGGACATGTTACCAGGTGAACAGTATAAGTGAGGAGAGAGTGTTCCCCTGATGGTTTAATATGCACGGGACATGTCACCAGGTGAACAGTATAAGTGAGGAGAGTGTGTTCCCCTGATGGTTTAATACGCACGGGACATGTCACCAAGTGAACTGTATAAGTGAGGAGAGTGTGTTCCCCTGATGGTTTAATATACACGGGACCAGTTACCAGGTGAACAGTATAAGTGAGGAGAGTGTGTTCCCCTGATGGTTTAATAGACACGGGTCATGTTACCAGGTGAACAGTATAAGTGAGGAGAGAGTGTTCCCCTGATTGTTTAATATGCACGGGACATGTTACCAGGTGAACAGTATAAGTGAGGAGAGAGTGTTCCCCTGATGGTTTAATATGCACGGGACATGTCACCAGGTGAACAGTATAAGTGAGGAGAGTGTGTTCCCCTGATGGTTTAATATGCATGGGACATGTTACCAGTTGAACAGTATAAGTGAGGAGAGAGTGTTCCCCTGATTGTTTAATATACACGGGACATGTTACCAGTTGAACAGTATAAGTGAGGAGAGTGTGTTCCCCTGATTGTTTAATACACACGGGACATGTCACCTGGCGAACAGTATAAGTGAGGAGAGTGTGTTCCCCTGATTGTTTAATACACACGGGACATGTCACTAGGTGAACAGGATAAGTGAGGAGAGTGTGTTCCCCTGATTGTTTAATACTGACGGGACATGTCACCAGGCGAACAGTATAAGTGAGGAGAGTGTGTTCCCCTGATTGTTTAAAGCACACAGGACATGTCACTCGGTGAACAGTATAAGTGAGGAGAGTGTGCTCCCCTCATGGTTTAATATACACGGGACATGTTGCCACGTGATCAGCATAAGTGAGGAGAGTGTGTTCCCCTGATGGTTCAATATACACAGGACATGTTACCAGGTGTACAGTATATGTGAGGAGAGTGTGTTCCCCTGATTCTTTAATACACACGGGACATGTTAGCAGGTGAACAGTAGAAGTGAGGAGAGTGTGTTACCCTGATGCTTTAATATACACAGGACATGTTAACAGGCAAACAGTATAAGTGAGGAGAGTGTGTTCTCCTGATGGTTTAATAAACACGGGACATGTTACCATTTGAACAGTATAAGTGAGGAGAGTGTGTTCCATTGATGGTTTAATACACACGGGACATGTCACCAGGTGAACTGAATAAGTGAGGGGAGTGTTTTCCCCTGATTGTTTAATGCACACGGGAAATGTTACCAGGTGAACAGTATAAGTGAGGAGAGTGTGTTCCCCTGATGGTTTCATATACACGGGACATGTTACCAGGAGAACAGTATAAGTGAGGGGAGTGCTTTCCCCTCATTGTTTAATATTCACGGGACATGTTACCAGGTGAACAGTATAATTGAGAAGAGTGTGTTCCCCTGATGGTTTAATATACACGGGACATGTTACCAGGTGAACAGTATAAGTGAGGAGAGTGTGTTCCCCTGATTGTTTAATACACACAGGACATGTTACCAGGTGAACAGTATAAGTGAGGAGAGTGTGTTCCCCTGATGGTTTAATACTCACGGGACATGTTACCAGCTGAACAGTTTAAGTTAGGAGAGTGTGTTCCCCTGATGGTTTAACACGCATGGGACATGTTACCAGGTGAACAGTATAAGTGAGGCGAGTCTTTTCCCCTGATTGTTTAATATACCCGGGACATGGCACCAGGTGAACAGTATAAGTGAGGAGAGTGTGTTCCCCTGATTGTTTAATACACACGGGACATGTCAACGGGTGAGCAGTATAAGTGAGGAGAGTGTGTTCCCCTGATTGTTTAATACACACGGGACATGTCACCGGGTGAGCAGTATAAGTGAGGAGAGTGTGTTCCCCTGATTGTTTAATACACACGGGACATGTCACCAGGTGAACAGTGGAAGTGAGCAGATTGTTTTCCCCTGATGGTTAAATATGCAAAGGACATGTTACCAGGTGAACAGTATAAGTGAGGAGAGTGTGTTCCCCTGATGGTTTAATACTGACTGGACATGTTTCCAGATGAACAGTATAAGTGAGGAGAGTGTGTTCCCCTGATGGTTTAATGTACACAGGAAATGTTACCAGGTGAACAGTATAAGTGAGGAGAGTGTGTTCCCCTGATGGTTTAATATACACGGGACATGTTACCAGGTGAACAGTATAAGTGAGGAGAGTGTGTTCCCCTGATGGTTTAATGCACACAGGACATTTTACCAGGTGAACAGTGTAAGTGAGGAGAGTGTGTTCCCCTGATGGTTTAATATACACGGGGCATGTTACCAGGTAAACAGTATATGTGAGGAGAGTGTGTTCCCCTGATGGTTTAATGCACACAGGACATTTTACCAGGTGAACAGTGTAAGTGAGGAGATTGTGTTCCCCTGATGGTTTAATACGCACGGGACATGTTACCAGGTGAACAGTATAAGTGAGGAGAGTGTGTTCCCCTGATGGTTTAATACTGACGGGACATGTTACCAGATGAACAGTAAATGTGAGGAGAGTGTGTTCCCCTGATGGTTTAATACACACAGGACATGTTACCAGGTGAACAGTATAAGTGAGGAGAGTGTGTACCCCTGATGGTTTAATACTGACGGGACATGTTACCAGATGAACAGTATAAGTGAGGAGAGTGTGTTCCCCTGTTGGTTTAATACACACAGGACATGTTACCAGGTGAACAGTATAAGTGAGGAGAGTGTGTTCCCCTGATGGTTTAATACTGACGGGACATGTTACCAGATGAACAGTATAAGTGAGGAGAGTGTGTTCCCCTGTTGGTTTAATATACACGGGACATGTTACCAGATGAACAGTATAAGTGAGGAGAGTGTGTTCCACTGATGGTTTAATATACACGGGACATGTGACTAGGTGAACAGTGTAAGTGAGGAGAGTGTGTTCCCCTGATGGTTTAATATACACGAGACATGTTACCAGGTAAACAGTATATGTGAGGAGAGTGTGTTCCCCTGATGGTTTAATATAAACAGGGCATGTTACCAGGTGTACAGTATAAGTGAGGAGATTGTGTTCCCCTGATGGTTTAATACACACGGGACATGTTACCAGGTGAACAGTGTAATTGAGGAGAGTGTGTTCCCCTGATGTTTTAATATACACAGGACATGTTACCCGGTGAACAGTATAAGTGAGGAGAGTGTGTTCCCCTGATGGTTTAATATACACGGGACATGTTACCAGATGAACAGTATAAGTGAGGCGAGTGTGTTCCCCTGATGGTTTAATATACACAGGAAATGTTACCAGGTGAACAGTATAAGTGAGGAGAGTGTGTTCCCCTGATGGTTTAATACTGACGGGACATGTTACCAGATGAACAGTAAATGTGAGGAGAGTGTGTTCCCCTAATTGTTTAAAACGAACGGGACATGTAACCAGGTGAACAGTATAAGTGAGGAGAGTGTGTTCCCCTGATTGTTTAATACATAAGGGACATTTTACCAGGTGAACAGTATAAGTGAGGAGATTGTGTTCCCCTGATGGTTTAATATACTCGGGACATGTTACCAGGTGAACAGTATAAGTGAGGAGAGTGTGTTCCCCTGATGGTTTAATATACTCGGGACATGTTACCAGGTGAACAGTATAAGTGAGGAGAGTGTGTTCCCCTGATGGTTCAATATGCACGGGACATGTCACCAGGTGAACAGTATAAGTGAGGAGAGAGTGTTCCCCTGATGGTTTAATATGCACGGGACATGTCACCAGGTGAACAGTATAAGTGAGGAGAGTGTGTTCCCCTGATGGTTTAATATGCATGGGACATGTTACCAGTTGAACAGTATAAGTGAGGAGAGAGTGTTCCCCTGATTGTTTAATACTACCGGGACATGTTACCAGTTGAACAGTATAAGTGAGGAGAGTGTGTTCCCCTGATTGTTTAATACTCACGGGACATGTTACCAGGTGAACAGTATAAGTGAGGAGAGTGTGTTCCCCTGATTGTTTAATACACACGGGACATGTCACCCGGCGAACAGTATAAGTGAGGAGAGTGTGTTCCCCTGATTGTTTAATACACACGGGACATGTCACTAGGTGAACAGGATAAGTGAGGAGAGTGTGTTCCCCTGATTGTTTAATACTGACGGGACATGTCACCAGGCGAACAGTATAAGTGAGGAGAGTGTGTTCCCCTGATTGTTTAAAGCACACAGGACATGTCACTCGGTGAACAGTATAAGTGAGGAGAGTGTGCTCCCCTCATGGTTTAATATACACGGGACATGTTGCCACGTGATCAGCATAAGTGAGGAGAGTGTGTTCCCCTGATGGTTCAATATACACAGGACATGTTACCAGGTGTACAGTATATGTGAGGAGAGTGTGTTCCCCTGATTCTTTAATACACACGGGACATGTTAGCAGGTGAACAGTAGAAGTGAGGAGAGTGTGTTACCCTGATGCTTTAATATACACAGGACATGTTAACAGGCAAACAGTATAAGTGAGGAGAGTGTGTTCTCCTGATGGTTTAATAAACACGGGACATGTTACCATTTGAACAGTATAAGTGAGGAGAGTGTGTTCCATTGATGGTTTAATACACACGGGACATGTCACCAGGTGAACTGAATAAGTGAGGGGAGTGTTTTCCCCTGATTGTTTAATGCACACGGGAAATGTTACCAGGTGAACAGTATAAGTGAGGAGAGTGTGTTCCCCTGATGGTTTCATATACACGGGACATGTTACCAGGAGAACAGTATAAGTGAGGGGAGTGCTTTCCCCTCATTGTTTAATATTCACGGGACATGTTACCAGGTGAACAGTATAATTGAGAAGAGTGTGTTCCCCTGATGGTTTAATATACACGGGACATGTTACCAGGTGAACAGTATAAGTGAGGAGAGTGTGTTCCCCTGATTGTTTAATACACACAGGACATGTTACCAGGTGAACAGTATAAGTGAGGAGAGTGTGTTCCCCTGATGGTTTAATACTCACGGGACATGTTACCAGCTGAACAGTTTAAGTTAGGAGAGTGTGTTCCCCTGATGGTTTAACACGCATGGGACATGTTACCAGGTGAACAGTATAAGTGAGGCGAGTCTTTTCCCCTGATTGTTTAATATACCCGGGACATGGCACCAGGTGAAGAGTATAAGTGAGGAGAGTGTGTTCCCCTGATAGTTTAATACACACGGGACATGTCAACGGGTGAGCAGTATAAGTGAGGAGAGTGTGTTCCCCTGATTGTTTAATACACACGGGACATGTCACCGGGTGAGCAGTATAAGTGAGGAGAGTGTGTTCCCCTGATGGTTTAATACACACGGGACATGTCACCAGGTGAACAGTAGAAGTGAGCAGATTGTTTTCCCCTGATGGTTAAATATGCAAAGGACATGTTACCAGGTGAACAGTATAAGTGAGGAGAGTGTGTTCCCCTGATGGTTTAATACTGACTGGACATGTTTCCAGATGAACAGTATAAGTGAGGAGAGTGTGTTCCCCTGATGGTTTAATGTACACAGGAAATGTTACCAGGTGAACAGTATAAGTGAGGAGAGTGTGTTCCCCTGATGGTTTAATATACACGGGACATGTTACCAGGTGAACAGTATAAGTGAGGAGAGTGTGTTCCCCTGATGGTTTAATGCACACAGGACATTTTACCAGGTGAACAGTGTAAGTGAGGAGAGTGTGTTCCCCTGATGGTTTAATATACACGGGGCATGTTACCAGGTAAACAGTATATGTGAGGAGAGTGTGTTCCCCTGATGGTTTAATGCACACAGGACATTTTACCAGGTGAACAGTGTAAGTGAGGAGATTGTGTTCCCCTGATGGTTTAATACGCACGGGACATGTTACCAGGTGAACAGTATAAGTGAGGAGAGTGTGTTCCCCTGATGGTTTAATACTGACGGGACATGTTACCAGATGAACAGTAAATGTGAGGAGAGTGTGTTCCCCTGATGGTTTAATACACACAGGACATGTTACCAGGTGAACAGTATAAGTGAGGAGAGTGTGTTCCCCTGATGGTTTAATACTGACGGGACATGTTACCAGATGAACAGTATAAGTGAGGAGAGTGTGTTCCCCTGTTGGTTTAATACACACAGGACATGTTACCAGGTGAACAGTATAAGTGAGGAGAGTGTGTTCCCCTGATGGTTTAATACTGACGGGACATGTTACCAGATGAACAGTATAAGTGAGGAGAGTGTGTTCCCCTGTTGGTTTAATATACACGGGACATGTTACCAGATGAACAGTATAAGTGAGGAGAGTGTGTTCCACTGATGGTTTAATATACACGGGACATGTGACTAGGTGAACAGTGTAAGTGAGGAGAGTGTGTTCCCCTGATGGTTTAATATACACGGGACATGTTACCAGGTAAACAGTATATGTGAGGAGAGTGTGTTCCCCTGATGGTTTAATATAAACAGGGCATGTTACCAGGTGTACAGTATAAGTGAGGAGATTGTGTTCCCCTGATGGTTTAATACACACGGGACATGTTACCAGGTGAACAGTGTAATTGAGGAGAGTGTGTTCCCCTGATGTTTTAATATACACAGGACATGTTACCCGGTGAACAGTATAAGTGAGGAGAGTGTGTTCCCCTGATGGTTTAATATACACGGGACATGTTACCAGATGAACAGTATAAGTGAGGCGAGTGTGTTCCCCTGATGGTTTAATATACACAGGAAATGTTACCAGGTGAACAGTATAAGTGAGGAGAGTGTGTTCCCCTGATGGTTTAATATACACGGGACATGTTACCAAGTGAACTCTATATAGTGAGTAGAGTGTTTCCCCTGATGGTTTAATATTCACGGGACATGTTACCAGGTGAACAGTATAATTGAGAAGAGTGTGTTCCCCTGATGGTTTAATATACACGGGACATGTTACCAGGTGAACAGTATAAGTGAGGAGAGTGTGTTCCCCTGATTGTTTAATACACACAGGACATATTACCAGGTGAACAGCATAAGTGAGGAGAGTGTGTTCCCCTGATGGTTTAATACTCACGGGACATGTTACCAGCTGAACAGTTTATGTTAGGAGAGTGTGTTCCCCTGATGGTTTAACAAGCACGGGACATGTTACCAGGTGAACAGTATAAGTGAGGCGAGTCTTTTCCCCTGATTGTTTAATACACACGGGACATGGCACCAGGTGAACAGTATAAGTGAGGAGAGTGTGTTCCCCTGATTGTTTAATACACACGGGACATGTCACCGGGTGAGCAGTATAAGTGAGGAGAGTGTGTTCCCCTGATGGTTTAATACACACGGGACATGTCACCAGGTGAACAGTAGAAGTGAGCAGATTGTTTTCCCCTGATGGTTAAATATGCAAAGGACATGTTACCAGGTGAACAGTATAAGTGAGGAGAGTGTGTTCCCCTGATGGTTTAATACTGACTGGACATGTTTCCAGATGAACAGTATAAGTGAGGAGAGTGTGTTCCCCTGATGGTTTAATGTACACAGGAAATGTTACCAGGTGAACAGTATAAGTGAGGAGAGTGTGTTCCCCTGATGGTTTAATATACACGGGACATGTTACCAGGTGAACAGTATAAGTGAGGAGAGTCTGTTCCCCTGATGGTGTAATATACACGGGACATGTTACCAGGTGAACAGTATAAGTGAGGAGACTGTGTTCCCCTGATTGTTTAATATACACGGGACATGTTTCCAGGTGAACAGTATAAGTGAGGGGACTGTGTTCCCCTGATTGTTTAATATACACGGGACATGTCACCAGGTGAACAGTATAAGTGAGGAGAGTTTATTCCCCTGATGGTTTAATACTGACGGGACATGTTGCCAGGTAAACAGTATAAGTGAGGAGAGTGTGTTCCCCTGATTTTTTAATACTGACGGGACATGTCACCATGTGAACAGTATTAGTGAGGAGAGAGTGTTCCCCGGATTGTTTAATACTGACGGGACATGTTATCAGGTGAACAGTATAAGTGAGGAGAGTGTGTTCCCCTGATTGATTAATACACATGGGACATGTTACCAGGCAAAGAGTATAAGTGAGGAGAGTGTGTTCCCCTGATTGTTTAATACACATGGGACATGTTACCTGGTGAACAGTATAAGTGAGGAGAGTGTGCGCCCCAGATGCTTTAATATATACAGGACATGTTACCAGGCGAACAGTATAAGTGAGGAAAGGGTGTTCCCCTGATTGTTTAATGCACACAGGACATGTCACCAGGCGAACAGTGTAAATGAGGAGAATGTGTTCCCCTGAAGGTTTAATAAGCACGGGACATGTTACCAGGTGAACAGTGTAAGGGAGGAGAGTGTGTTCCCCTGATTGTATAATACTGACGGGACATGTAACCAGGTGAACAGTATAAGTGAGGAGAGTGTGTTCCCCTGCTTGTTTAATACTGACGGGAAATGTTACCAGGTGAACAGTATAAGTGAGGATAGTGTGTTCCCCTGCTTGTTTAATACTGACGGGACATGTTACCAGGTGAACAGTATAAGTGAGGAGAGTGTGTTCCCCTGATTGTTTAATACACACGGGACATGATACCAGGTGAACAGTATAAGTGAGGAGAGTGTGTTCCCCTGATGGTTTAATACACACGGGACATGTTACCAGGTGAACAGTATAAGTGAGGAGAGTGTGTTCCCCTGATGGTTTAATACACACGGGACATGTTACCAGGTGAACAGTATAATTGAGGAGAGTGTGTTCCCCTGATGGTTTAATACACACGGGACATGTTACCAGGTGAACAGTAGAAGTGAGGAGAGTGAGTTCCCCTGACGGTTTAATACACACAGGACATGTTACCAGGTGAACAGTATAAGTGAGGAGAGTGTGTTCCCCTAATTGTTTAAAACGAACGGGACATGTAACCAGGTGAACAGTATAAGTGAGGAGAGTGTGTTCCCCTGATTGTTTAATACTCACGGGACATGTTACCAGGTGAACAGTATAAGTGAGGAGAGTGTGTTCCCCTAATTGTTTAAAACGAACGGGACATGTAACCAGGTGAACAGTATAAGTGAGGAGAGTGTGTTCCCCTGATTGTTTAATACATAAGGGACATGTCACCTGGTGAACAGTATAAGTGAGGAGAGTGTGTTCCCCTGATGGTTTAATAGACACGGGTCATGTTACCAGGTGAACAGTATAAGTGAGGAGAGAGTGTTCCCCTGATGGTTTAATATGCACGGGACATGTTACCAGGTGAACAGTATAAGTGAGGAGAGAGTGTTCCCCTGATGGTTTAATATGCACGGGACATGTCACCAGGTGAACAGTATAAGTGAGGAGAGTGTGTTCCCCTGATGGTTTAATATGCATGGGACATGTTACCAGTTGAACAGTATAAGTGAGGAGAGAGTGTTCCCCTGATTGTTTAATATACACGGGACATGTTACCAGTTGAACAGTATAAGTGAGGAGAGTGTGTTCCCCTGATTGTTTAATACACACGGGACATGTCACCTGGCGAACAGTATAAGTGAGGAGAGTGTGTTCCCCTGATTGTTTAATACACACGGGACATGTCACTAGGTGAACAGGATAAGTGAGGAGAGTGTGTTCCCCTGATTGTTTAATACTGACGGGACATGTCACCAGGCGAACAGTATAAGTGAGGAGAGTGTGTTCCCCTGATTGTTTAAAGCACACAGGACATGTCACTCGGTGAACAGTATAAGTGAGGAGAGTGTGCTCCCCTCATGGTTTAATATACACGGGACATGTTGCCACGTGATCAGCATAAGTGAGGAGAGTGTGTTCCCCTGATTGTTCAATATACACAGGACATGTTACCAGGTGTACAGTATATGTGAGGAGAGTGTGTTCCCCTGATTCTTTAATACACACGGGACATGTTAGCAGGTGAACAGTAGAAGTGAGGAGAGTGTGTTACCCTGATGCTTTAATATACACAGGACATGTTAACAGGCAAACAGTATAAGTGAGGAGAGTGTGTTCTCCTGATGGTTTAATAAACACGGGACATGTTACCATTTGAACAGTATAAGTGAGGAGAGTGTGTTCCATTGATGGTTTAATACACACGGGACATGTCACCAGGTGAACTGAATAAGTGAGGGGAGTGTTTTCCCCTGATTGTTTAATGCACACGGGAAATGTTACCAGGTGAACAGTATAAGTGAGGAGAGTGTGTTCCCCTGATGGTTTCATATACACGGGACATGTTACCAGGAGAACAGTATAAGTGAGGGGAGTGCTTTCCCCTCATTGTTTAATATTCACGGGACATGTTACCAGGTGAACAGTATAATTGAGAAGAGTGTGTTCCCCTGATGGTTTAATATACACGGGACATGTTACCAGGTGAACAGTATAAGTGAGGAGAGTGTGTTCCCCTGATTGTTTAATACACACAGGACATGTTACCAGGTGAACAGTATAAGTGAGGAGAGTGTGTTCCCCTGATGGTTTAATACTCACGGGACATGTTACCAGCTGAACAGTTTAAGTTAGGAGAGTGTGTTCCCCTGATGGTTTAACACGCATGGGACATGTTACCAGGTGAACAGTATAAGTGAGGCGAGTCTTTTCCCCTGATTGTTTAATATACCCGGGACATGGCACCAGGTGAACAGTATAAGTGAGGAGAGTGTGTTCCCCTGATTGTTTAATACACACGGGACATGTCAACGGGTGAGCAGTATAAGTGAGGAGAGTGTGTTCCCCTGATTGTTTAATACACACGGGACATGTCACCGGGTGAGCAGTATAAGTGAGGAGAGTGTGTTCCCCTGATTGTTTAATACACACGGGACATGTCACCAGGTGAACAGTGGAAGTGAGCAGATTGTTTTCCCCTGATGGTTAAATATGCAAAGGACATGTTACCAGGTGAACAGTATAAGTGAGGAGAGTGTGTTCCCCTGATGGTTTAATACTGACTGGACATGTTTCCAGATGAACAGTATAAGTGAGGAGAGTGTGTTCCCCTGATGGTTTAATGTACACAGGAAATGTTACCAGGTGAACAGTATAAGTGAGGAGAGTGTGTTCCCCTGATGGTTTAATATACACGGGACATGTTACCAGGTGAACAGTATAAGTGAGGAGAGTGTGTTCCCCTGATGGTTTAATGCACACAGGACATTTTACCAGGTGAACAGTGTAAGTGAGGAGAGTGTGTTCCCCTGATGGTTTAATATACACGGGGCATGTTACCAGGTAAACAGTATATGTGAGGAGAGTGTGTTCCCCTGATGGTTTAATGCACACAGGACATTTTACCAGGTGAACAGTGTAAGTGAGGAGATTGTGTTCCCCTGATGGTTTAATACGCACGGGACATGTTACCAGGTGAACAGTATAAGTGAGGAGAGTGTGTTCCCCTGATGGTTTAATACTGACGGGACATGTTACCAGATGAACAGTAAATGTGAGGAGAGTGTGTTCCCCTGATGGTTTAATACACACAGGACATGTTACCAGGTGAACAGTATAAGTGAGGAGAGTGTGTTCCCCTGATGGTTTAATACTGATGGGACATGTTACCAGATGAACAGTATAAGTGAGGAGAGTGTGTTCCCCTGTTGGTTTAATACACACAGGACATGTTACCAGGTGAACAGTATAAGTGAGGAGAGTGTGTTCCCCTGATGGTTTAATACTGACGGGACATGTTACCAGATGAACAGTATAAGTGAGGAGAGTGTGTTCCCCTGTTGGTTTAATATACACGGGACATGTTACCAGATGAACAGTATAAGTGAGGAGAGTGTGTTCCACTGATGGTTTAATATACACGGGACATGTGACTAGGTGAACAGTGTAAGTGAGGAGAGTGTGTTCCCCTGATGGTTTAATATACACGAGACATGTTACCAGGTAAACAGTATATGTGAGGAGAGTGTGTTCCCCTGATGGTTTAATATAAACAGGGCATGTTACCAGGTGTACAGTATAAGTGAGGAGATTGTGTTCCCCTGATGGTTTAATACACACGGGACATGTTACCAGGTGAACAGTGTAATTGAGGAGAGTGTGTTCCCCTGATGTTTTAATATACACAGGACATGTTACCCGGTGAACAGTATAAGTGAGGAGAGTGTGTTCCCCTGATGGTTTAATATACACGGGACATGTTACCAGATGAACAGTATAAGTGAGGCGAGTGTGTTCCCCTGATGGTTTAATATACACAGGAAATGTTACCAGGTGAACAGTATAAGTGAGGAGAGTGTGTTCCCCTGATGGTTTAATACTGACGGGACATGTTACCAGATGAACAGTAAATGTGAGGAGAGTGTGTTCCCCTAATTGTTTAAAACGAACGGGACATGTAACCAGGTGAACAGTATAAGTGAGGAGAGTGTGTTCCCCTGATTGTTTAATACATAAGGGACATTTTACCAGGTGAACAGTATAAGTGAGGAGATTGTGTTCCCCTGATGGTTTAATATACTCGGGACATGTTACCAGGTGAACAGTATAAGTGAGGAGAGTGTGTTCCCCTGATGGTTTAATATACTCGGGACATGTTACCAGGTGAACAGTATAAGTGAGGAGAGTGTATTCCCCTGATTGTTTAATACACACGGGACATGTCACCAGGTGAACAGTATAAGTGAGGAGAGAGTGTTCCCCTGATGGTTTAATATGCACGGGACATGTCACCAGGTGAACAGTATAAGTGAGGAGAGTGTGTTCCCCTGATGGTTTAATATGCATGGGACATGTTACCAGTTGAACAGTATAAGTGAGGAGAGAGTGTTCCCCTGATTGTTTAATACTACCGGGACATGTTACCAGTTGAACAGTATAAGTGAGGAGAGTGTGTTCCCCTGATTGTTTAATACTCACGGGACATGTTACCAGGTGAACAGTATAAGTGAGGAGAGTGTGTTCCCCTGATTGTTTAATACACACGGGACATGTCACCCGGCGAACAGTATAAGTGAGGAGAGTGTGTTCCCCTGATTGTTTAATACACACGGGACATGTCACTAGGTGAACAGGATAAGTGAGGAGAGTGTGTTCCCCTGATTGTTTAATACTGACGGGACATGTCACCAGGCGAACAGTATAAGTGAGGAGAGTGTGTTCCCCTGATTGTTTAAAGCACACAGGACATGTCACTCGGTGAACAGTATAAGTGAGGAGAGTGTGCTCCCCTCATGGTTTAATATACACGGGACATGTTGCCACGTGATCAGCATAAGTGAGGAGAGTGTGTTCCCCTGATGGTTCAATATACACAGGACATGTTACCAGGTGTACAGTATATGTGAGGAGAGTGTGTTCCCCTGATTCTTTAATACACACGGGACATGTTAGCAGGTGAACAGTAGAAGTGAGGAGAGTGTGTTACCCTGATGCTTTAATATACACAGGACATGTTAACAGGCAAACAGTATAAGTGAGGAGAGTGTGTTCTCCTGATGGTTTAATAAACACGGGACATGTTACCATTTGAACAGTATAAGTGAGGAGAGTGTGTTCCATTGATGGTTTAATACACACGGGACATGTCACCAGGTGAACTGAATAAGTGAGGGGAGTGTTTTCCCCTGATTGTTTAATGCACACGGGAAATGTTACCAGGTGAACAGTATAAGTGAGGAGAGTGTGTTCCCCTGATGGTTTCATATACACGGGACATGTTACCAGGAGAACAGTATAAGTGAGGGGAGTGCTTTCCCCTCATTGTTTAATATTCACGGGACATGTTACCAGGTGAACAGTATAATTGAGAAGAGTGTGTTCCCCTGATGGTTTAATATACACGGGACATGTTACCAGGTGAACAGTATAAGTGAGGAGAGTGTGTTCCCCTGATTGTTTAATACACACAGGACATGTTACCAGGTGAACAGTATAAGTGAGGAGAGTGTGTTCCCCTGATGGTTTAATACTCACGGGACATGTTACCAGCTGAACAGTTTAAGTTAGGAGAGTGTGTTCCCCTGATGGTTTAACACGCATGGGACATGTTACCAGGTGAACAGTATAAGTGAGGCGAGTCTTTTCCCCTGATTGTTTAATATACCCGGGACATGGCACCAGGTGAACAGTATAAGTGAGGAGAGTGTGTTCCCCTGATGGTTTAATGCACACAGGACATTTTACCAGGTGAACAGTGTAAGTGAGGAGAGTGTGTTCCCCTGATGGTTTAATATACACGGGGCATGTTACCAGGTAAACAGTATATGTGAGGAGAGTGTGTTCCCCTGATGGTTTAATGCACACAGGACATTTTACCAGGTGAACAGTGTAAGTGAGGAGATTGTGTTCCCCTGATGGTTTAATACGCACGGGACATGTTACCAGGTGAACAGTATAAGTGAGGAGAGTGTGTTCCCCTGATGGTTTAATACTGACGGGACATGTTACCAGATGAACAGTAAATGTGAGGAGAGTGTGTTCCCCTGATGGTTTAATACACACAGGACATGTTACCAGGTGAACAGTATAAGTGAGGAGAGTGTGTTCCCCTGATGGTTTAATACTGACGGGACATGTTACCAGATGAACAGTATAAGTGAGGAGAGTGTGTTCCCCTGTTGGTTTAATACACACAGGACATGTTACCAGGTGAACAGTATAAGTGAGGAGAGTGTGTTCCCCTGATGGTTTAATACTGACGGGACATGTTACCAGATGAACAGTATAAGTGAGGAGAGTGTGTTCCCCTGTTGGTTTAATATACACGGGACATGTTACCAGATGAACAGTATAAGTGAGGAGAGTGTGTTCCACTGATGGTTTAATATACACGGGACATGTGACTAGGTGAACAGTGTAAGTGAGGAGAGTGTGTTCCCCTGATGGTTTAATATACACGGGACATGTTACCAGGTAAACAGTATATGTGAGGAGAGTGTGTTCCCCTGATGGTTTAATATAAACAGGGCATGTTACCAGGTGTACAGTATAAGTGAGGAGATTGTGCTCCCCTGATGGTTTAATACACACGGGACATGTTACCAGGTGAACAGTGTAATTGAGGAGAGTGTGTTCCCCTGATGTTTTAATATACACAGGACATGTTACCCGGTGAACAGTATAAGTGAGGAGAGTGTGTTCCCCTGATGGTTTAATATACACGGGACATGTTACCAGATGAACAGTATAAGTGAGGCGAGTGTGTTCCCCTGATGGTTTAATATACACAGGAAATGTTACCAGGTGAACAGTATAAGTGAGGAGAGTGTGTTCCCCTGATGGTTTAATATACACGGGACATGTTACCAAGTGAACTCTATATAGTGAGTAGAGTGTTTCCCCTGATGGTTTAATATTCACGGGACATGTTACCAGGTGAACAGTATAATTGAGAAGAGTGTGTTCCCCTGATGGTTTAATATACACGGGACATGTTACCAGGTGAACAGTATAAGTGAGGAGAGTGTGTTCCCCTGATTGTTTAATACACACAGGACATATTACCAGGTGAACAGCATAAGTGAGGAGAGTGTGTTCCCCTGATGGTTTAATACTCACGGGACATGTTACCAGCTGAACAGTTTATGTTAGGAGAGTGTGTTCCCCTGATGGTTTAACAAGCACGGGACATGTTACCAGGTGAACAGTATAAGTGAGGCGAGTCTTTTCCCCTGATTGTTTAATACACACGGGACATGGCACCAGGTGAACAGTATAAGTGAGGAGAGTGTGTTCCCCTGATTGTTTAATACACACGGGACATGTCACCGGGTGAGCAGTATAAGTGAGGAGATTGTGTTCCCCTGATTGTTTAATACACACGGGACATGTCACCGGGTGAGCAGTATAAGTGAGGAGAGTGTGTTCCCCTGATGGTTTAATACACACGGGACATGTCACCAGGTGAACAGTAGAAGTGAGCAGATTGTTTTCCCCTGATGGTTAAATATGCAAAGGACATGTTACCAGGTGAACAGTATAAGTGAGGAGAGTGTGTTCCCCTGATGGTTTAATACTGACTGGACATGTTTCCAGATGAACAGTATAAGTGAGGAGAGTGTGTTCCCCTGATGGTTTAATGTACACAGGAAATGTTACCAGGTGAACAGTATAAGTGAGGAGAGTGTGTTCCCCTGATGGTTTAATATACACGGGACATGTTACCAGGTGAAAAGTATAAGTGAGGAGAGTGTGTTCCCCTGATGGTTTAATATACACGGGACATGTTACCAGATGAACAGTATAAGTGAGGCGAGTGTGTTCCCCTGATGGTTTAATATACACAGGAAATGTTACCAGGTGAACAGTATAAGTGAGGAGAGTGTGTTCCCCTGATGGTTTAATATACACGGGACATGTTACCAAGTGAACTGTATAAGTGAGGAGAGTGTGTTCCCCTGATGGTTTAATGCACACAGGACATTTTACCAGGTGAACAGTGTAAGTGAGGAGAGTGTGTTCCCCTGATGGTTTAATATACACGGGACATGTTACCAGGTGAACAGTGTAAGTGAGGAGAGTGTGTTCCCCTGATGTTTTAATATACACAGGACATGTTACCCGGTGAACAGTATAAGTGAGGAGAGTGTGTTCCCCTGATGGTTTAATATACACGGGACATGTTACCAGGTGAACAGTATAAGTGAGGAGAGTGTGTTCCCGTGTTGGTTTAATATACACGGGACATGTTACCAGATGAACAGTATAAGTAAGGAGAGTGTGTTCCACTGATGGTTTAATATACACGGGACATGTGACTAGGTGAACAGTGTAAGTGAGGAGAGTGTGTTCCCCTGATGGTTTAATATACACGGGACATGTTACCAGGTAAACAGTATATGTGAGGAGAGTGTGTTCCCCTGATGGTTTAATATAAACAGGGCATGTTACCAGGTGTACAGTATAAGTGAGGAGATTGTGTTCCCCTGATGGTTTAATACACACGGGACATGTTACCAGGTGAACAGTGTACGTGAGGAGAGTGTGTTCCCCTGATGTTTTAATATACACAGGACATGTTACCCGGTGAACAGTATTAGTGAGGAGAGTGTGTTCCCCTGATGGTTTAATATACACGGGACATGTTACCAGATGAACAGGAGAAGTGAGGCGAGTGTGTTCCCCTGATGGTTTAATATACACAGGAAATGTTACCAGGTGAACAGTATAAGTGAGGAGAGTGTGTTCCCCTGATGGTTTAATATACACGGGACATGTTACCAAGTGAACTGTATAAGTGAGGAGAGTGTGTTCCCCTGATGGTTTAATGCACACAGGACATTTTACCAGGTGAACAGTGTAAGTGAGGAGAGTGTTTTCCCCTGATGGTTTAATATACACGGGACATGTTCCCAGGTGAACTGTATAAGTGAGTAGAGTGTGTTCCCCTGATGGTTTAATATACACAGGGCATATTACCAGGTGAACAGTATAAGTGAGGAGAGTGTGTTCCCCTGATGGTTTAATACACACGGGACATGTTATCAGGTGAACAGTATAAGTGAGGAGAGTGTGTTCCCCCGATTGTTTAATGCACACGGGAAATGTTACCAGGTGAACAGTATAAGTGAGGAGAGTGTGTTCCCCTGATGGTTTCATATACACGGGACATGTTACCAGGAGAACAGTATAAGTGAGGGAGTGTGTTCCCCTCATGTTTTAATATTCACGGGACATGTTACCAGGTGAACAGTATAATTGAGAAGAGTGTGTTCCCCTGATGGTTTAATATACACGGGACATGTTACCAGGTGAACAGTATAAGTGAGGAGAGTGTGTTCCCCTGATTGTTTAATACTCACGGGACATGTTACCAGCTGAACAGTTTAAGTTAGGAGAGTGTGTTCCCCTGATGGTTTAACAAGCACGGGACATGTTACCAGGTGAACAGTATAAGTGAGGCGAGTCTTTTCCCCTGATTGTTTAATATACCCAGGACATGGCACCAGGTGAACAGTATAAGTGAGGAGAGTGTGTTCCCCTGATTGTTTAATACACACGGGACATGTCACCGGGTGAGCAGTATAAGTGAGGAGAGTGTTTTCCCCTGATTGTTTAATACACACGGGACATGTCACCGGGTGAGCAGTATAAGTGAGGAGAGTGTGTTCCCCTGATGGTTTAATACACACGGGACATGTCACCAGGTGAACAGTAGAAGTGAGCAGATTGTTTTCCCCTGATGGTTAAATATGCAAAGGACATGTTACCAGGTGAACAGTATAAGTGAGGAGAGTGTGTTCCCCTGATGGTTTAATACTGACTGGACATGTTTCCAGATGAACAGTATAAGTGAGGAGAGTGTGTTCCCCTGATGGTTTAATGTACACAGGAAATGTTACCAGGTGAACAGTATAAGTGAGGAGAGTGTGTTCCCCTGATGGTTTAATATACACGGGACATGTTACCAGGTGAACAGTATAAGTGAGGAGAGTGTGTTCCCCTGATGGTTTAATATACACGGGACATGTTACCAGATGAACAGTATAAGTGAGGCGAGTGTGTTCCCCTGATGGTTTAATATACACAGGAAATGTTACCAGGTGAACAGTATAAGTGAGGAGAGTGTGTTCCCCTGATAGTTTAATATACACGGGACATGTTACCAAGTGAACTGTATAAGTGAGGAGAGTGTGTTCCCCTGATGGTTTAATGCACACAGGACATTTTACCAGGTGAACAGTGTAAGTGAGGAGAGTGTGTTCCCCTGATGGTTTAATATACACGGGACATGTTACCAGGTGAACAGTGTAAGTGAGGAGAGTGTGTTCCCCTGATGTTTTAATATACACAGGACATGTTACCCGGTGAACAGTATAAGTGAGGAGAGTGTGTTCCCCTGTTGGTTTAATATACACGGGACATGTTACCAGATGAACAGTATAAGTGAGGAGAGTGTGTTCCACTGATGGTTTAATATACACGGGACATGTGACTAGGTGAACAGTGTAAGTGAGGAGAGTGTGTTCCCCTGATGGTTTAATATACACGGGACATGTTACCAGGTAAACAGTATATGAGAGGAGAGTGTGTTCCCCTGATGGTTTAATATAAACAGGGCATGTTACCAGGTGTACAGTATAAGTGAGGAGATTGTGTTCCCCTGATGGTTTAATACACACGGGACATGTTACCAGGTGAACAGTGTAAATGAGGAGAGTGTGTTCCCCTGATTTTTTAATATACACCGGACATGTTACCCGGTGAACAGTATAAGTGAGGAGAGTGTGTTCCCCTGATGGTTTAATATACACGGGACATGTTACCAGATGAACAGTATAAGTGAGGCGAGTGTGTTCCCCTGATGGTTTAATATACACAGGAAATGTTACCAGGTGAACAGTATAAGTGAGGAGAGTGTGTTCCCCTGATGGTTTAATATACACGGGACATGTTACCAAGTGAACTGTATAAGTGAGGAGAGTGTGTTCCCCTGATGGTTTAATGCACACAGGACATTTTACCAGGTGAACAGTGTAAGTGAGGAGAGTGTTTTCCCCTGATGGTTTAATATACAAGGGACATGTTCCCAGGTGAACTGTATAAGTGAGTAGAGTGTGTTCCCCTGATGGTTTAATATACACAGGGCATATTACCAGGTGAACAGTATAAGTGAGGAGAGTGTGTTCCCCTGATGGTTTAATACACACGGGACATGTTATCAGGTGAACAGTATAAGTGAGGAGAGTGTGTTCCCCTGATTGTTTAATGCACACGGGAAATGTTACCAGGTGAACAGTATAAGTGAGGAGAGTGTGTTCCCCTGATGGTTTCATATACACGGGACATGTTACCAGGAGAACAGTATAAGTGAGGGGAGTGTGTTCCCCTCATGGTTTAATA
Source organism: Heterodontus francisci (assembly GCF_036365525.1). Classification (NCBI taxonomy): domain Eukaryota; kingdom Metazoa; phylum Chordata; class Chondrichthyes; order Heterodontiformes; family Heterodontidae; genus Heterodontus; species Heterodontus francisci. The sequence continues at coordinate 1,848,757 of NW_027141083.1, forward strand.
TTCACGGGACATGTTACCAGGTGAACAGTATAATTGAGAAGAGTGTGTTCCCCTGATGGTTTAATATACACGGGACATGTTACCAGGTGAACAGTATAAGTGAGGAGAGTGTCTTCCCCTGATTGTTTAATACACACAGGACATATTACCAGGTGAACAGCATAAGTGAGGAGAGTGTGTTCCCCTGATGGTTTAATACTCACGGGACATGTTACCAGCTGAACAGTTTAAGTTAGGAGAGTGTGTTCCCCTGATGGTTTAACAAGCACGGGACATGTTACCAGGTGAACAGTATAAGTGAGGCGAGTCTTTTCCCCTGATTGTTTAATATACCCGGGACATGGCACCAGGTGAACAGTATAAGTGAGGAGAGTGTGTTCCCCTGATTGTTTAATACACACGGGACATGTCACCGGGTGAGCAGTATAAGTGAGGAGAGTGTGTTCCCCTGATTGTTTAATACACACGGGACATGTCACCGGGTGAGCAGTAGAAGTGAGGAGAGTGTGTTCCCCTGATGGTTTAATACACACGGGACATGTCACCAGGTGAACAGTAGAAGTGAGCAGATTGTTTTCCCCTGATGGTTAAATATGCAAAGGACATGTTACCAGGTGAACAGTATAAGTGAGGAGAGTGTGTTCCCCTGATGGTTTAATACTGACTGGACATGTTTCCAGATGAACAGTATAAGTGAGGAGAGTGTGTTCCCCTGATGGTTTAATGTACACAGGAAATGTTACCAGGTGAACAGTATAAGTGAGGAGAGTGTGTTCCCCTGATGGTTTAATATACACGGGACATGTTACCAGATGAACAGTATAAGTGAGGTGAGTGTGTTCCCCTGATGGTTTAATATACACAGGAAATGTTACCAGGTGAACAGTATAAGTGAGGAGAGTGTGTTCCCCTGATGGTTTAATATACACGGGACATGTTACCAAGTGAACTGTATAAGTGAGGAGAGTGTGTTCCCCTGATGGTTTAATGCACACAGGACATTTTACCAGGTGAACAGTGTAAGTGAGGAGAGTGTGTTCCCCTGATGGTTTAATATACACGGGACATGTCACCAGGTGAACAGTAGAAGTGAGCAGATTGTTTTCCCCTGATGGTTAAATATGCAAAGGACATGTTACCAGGTGAACAGTATAAGTGAGGAGAGTGTGTTCCCCTGATGGTTTAATACTGACTGGACATGTTTCCAGATGAACAGTATAAGTGAGGAGAGTGTGTTCCCCTGATGGTTTAATGTACACAGGAAATGTTACCAGATGAACAGTATAAGTGAGGTGAGTGTGTTCCCCTGATGGTTTAATATACACAGGAAATGTTACCAGGTGAACAGTATAAGTGAGGAGAGTGTGTTCCCCTGATGGTTTAATATACACGGGACATGTTACCAAGTGAACTGTATAAGTGAGGAGAGTGTGTTCCCCTGATGGTTTAATGCACACAGGACATTTTACCAGGTGAACTGTGTAAGTGAGGAGAGAGTGTTCCCCTGATGGTTTAATATACACGGGACATGTTACCAGGTAAACAGTATATGTGAGGAGAGTGTGTTCCCCTGATGGTTTAATATACACAGGGCATGTTACCAGGTGAACAGTATAAGTGAGGAGATTGTGTTCCCCTGATGGTTTAATACGCACGGGACATGTCACCAGGTGAACAGTATATGTGAGGAGAGTGTGTTCCCCTGATGGTTTAATACTGACGGGACATGTTACCAGATGAACAGTATAAGTGAGGAGAGTGTGTTCCCCTGATGGTTTAATACACACAGGACATGTTACCAGGTGAACAGTATAAGTGAGGAGAGTGTGTTCCCCTGATGGTTTAATACTGACGGGACATGTTACCAGATGAACAGTATAAGTGAGGAGAGTGTGTTCCCCTGATGGTTTAATGCACACGGGACATGTTACCAGGTGAACAGTATAAGTGAGGAGATTGTGTTCCCCTGATGGTTTAATATACACGGGACATGTTACCAGGTGAACAGTATAAGTGAGGAGAGTGTGTTCCCCTGTTGGTTTAATATACACGGGACATGTTACCAGGTAAACAGTATATGTGAGGAGAGTGTGTTCCCCTGATGGTTTAATATAAACAGGGCATGTTACCAGGTGTACAGTATAAGTGAGGAGATTGTGTTCCCCTGATGGTTTAATACACACGGGACATGTTACCAGCTGAACAGTATAAGTGAGGAGAGTGTGTTCCCCTGATGTTTTAATATACACAGGACATGTTACCCGGTGAACAGTATAAGTGAGGAGAGTGTGTTCCATTGAAGGTTTAATATACACAGGACATGTTACCAGGTGAACAGTATTAGTGAGCAGAGTGTGTTCCCCTGATTGTTTAATACGGACGGGACATGTTACCAGGTGAACTGTATAAGTGAGGAGAATGTGTTCCCCTGATTGTTTAATATACACGGGACATGTTACCAGGTGAACAGTATAAGTGAGGAGAGTGTGTTCCCCTGATGTTTTAATATACACAGGACATGTTACCCGGTGAACAGTATAAGTGAGGAGAGTGTGTTCCATTGAAGGTTTAATATACACAGGACATGTTACCAGGTGAACAGTATTAGTGAGCAGAGTGTGTTCCCCTGATTGTTTAATACGGACGGGACATGTTACCAGGTGAACTGTATAAGTGAGGAGAATGTGTTCCCCTGATTGTTTAATACACACGGGACATGTTACCAGGTGAACAGTATAAGTGAGGAGAATGAGTTCCCCTGTTTGTTTAATACACACGGGACATGTTACCAGGTGAACAGTAGAAGTGAGGAGAATGTGTTCCCCTGATTGTTTAATACGCACGGGACATGTTACCAGGTGAACAGTATAAGTGAGGAGAGTGTGTTCCCCTGATTGTTTAATATACACGGGACATGTTACCAGGTGAACAGTACAAGTGAGGAGAGTGTGTTCCCCTGTTGGTTTAATATCCACGGGACATGTTACCAGGTGAACAGTATAAGTGAGGAGAGTGTGTTCCCCTGATGGTTTAATACACACGGGACATGTTACCAGTTGAACAGTATAAGTGAGGAGAGTGTGTTCCCCTGATTGTTCAATACACACGGGAGATGTCACCAAGTGAAATGTATAATTGAGGAGAGTGTGTTCCCCTGATGGTTTAATATCCACGGGACATGTTACCAGGTGAACAGTATAAGTGAGGAGAGTGTGTTCCCCTGATGGTTTAATACACACGGGACATGTTACCAGGTGAACAGTATAAGTGAGGAGAGTGTGTTCCCCTGATGGTTTAATATCCACGGGACATGTTACCAGGTGAACAGTATAAGTGAGGAGAGTGTGTTCCCCTGATGGTTTAATATACAAGGGACATGTTACCAGGTGAACAGTATAAGTGAGGAGAGTGTGTTCCCCTGATGGTTTAATACACACGGGACATGTTACCAGGTGAACAGTATAAGTGAGGAGAGTGTGTCCCCCTGATGGTTTAATATACACGGGACATGTCACCAGGTGAACAGTGGAAGTGAGCAGATTGTTTTCCCCTGATGGTTAAATATGCAAAGGACATGTTACCAGGTGAACAGTATAAGTGAGGAGAGTGTGTTCCCCTGATGGTTTAATACTGACGGGACATGTTACCAGATGAACAGTATAAGTGAGGAGAGTGTGTTCCCCTGATGGTTTAATGCACACAGGACATGTAACCAGGTGAACAGTATAAGTGAGCAGAGTGTGTTCCCCTGATGGTTTAATATACACGGGACATATTACCAGATGAACAGTATAAGTGAGGCGAGTGTGTTCCCCTGATGGTTTAATATACACGTGACATGTGACTAGGTGAACAGTATAAGTGAGGAGAGTGTGTTCCCCTGATGGTTTAATATACACGGGACATGTTACCAGGTAAACAGTATATGTGAGGAGAGAGTGTTCCCCTGATGGTTTAATATACACAGGGCATGTTACCAGGTGAACAGTATAAGTGAGGAGTGTCTGTTCCCCTGTTTGTTTAATACACACGGGACATGTTACCATGTGAACAGTATAAGTGAGGAGAATGTGTTCCCCTGTTGGTTTAATACGCACGGGACATGTTACCAAGTGAACAGTATAAGTGAGGAGAATCTGTTCCCCGGATTGTTTAATACGCACGGGACATGTTACCAGGTGAACAGTATCAGTGAGGAGAGTGTGTTCCCCTGATTGTTTAATATACACTTTACATGTTACCAGGTGAACAGTATAAGTGAGGAGAGTGTGTTCCCCTGATGGTTTAATATACACGGGACATGTTCCCAGGTGAACAGTATAAGTGAGGAGAGTGTGTTCCCCTGATGGTTTAATATACACAGGGCATATTACCAGGTGAACAGTATAAGTGAGGAGAGTGTGTTCCCCTTATGGTTTAATACACACGGGACATGTTATCAGGTGAACAGTATAAGTGAGGAGAGTGTGTTCCCCTGATTGTTTAATGCACATGGGACATGTTACCAGCTGAACAGTATAAGTGAGGAGAGTGTGTTTAATATACACGGGACATGTTACCAAGTGAACAGAATAAGTGAGGAGAGTGTGTTCCCCTGATTGTTTAATACACAAGGGACATGTTACCAGGTGAACAGTATAAGTGAGGCGAGTGTGTTCCCCTGATGGTTTAATATACACGTGACATGTGACTAGGTGAACAGTATAAGTGAGGAGAGTGTGTTCCCCTGATGGTTTAATATACACGGGACATGTTACCAGGTAAACAGTATATGTGAGGAGAGAGTGTTCCCCTGATGGTTTAATATACACAGGGCATGTTACCAGGTGAACAGTATAAGTGAGGAGTGTCTGTTCCCCTGTTTGTTTAATACACACGGGACATGTTACCATGTGAACAGTATAAGTGAGGAGAATGTGTTCCCCTGTTGGTTTAATACGCACGGGACATGTTACCAAATGAACAGTATAAGTGAGGAGAATCTGTTCCCCGGATTGTTTAATACGCACGGGACATGTTACCAGGTGAACAGTATCAGTGAGGAGAGTGTGTTCCCCTGATTGTTTAATATACACTTTACATGTTACCAGGTGAACAGTATAAGTGAGGAGAGTGTGTTCCCCTGATGGTTTCATATACACGGGACATGTTACCAGGAGAACAGTATAAGTGAGGGAGTGTGTTCCCCTCATGGTTTAATATTCACGGGACATGTTACCAGGTGAACAGTATAATTGAGAAGAGTGTGTTCCCCTGATGGTTTAATATACACGGGACATGTTACCAGGTGAACAGTATAAGTGAGGAGAGTGTGTTCCACTGATTGTTTAATACACACAGGACATATTACCAGGTGAACAGCATAAGTGAGGAGAGTGTGTTCCCCTGATGGTTTAATACTCACGGGACATGTTACCAGCTGAACAGTTTAAGTTAGGAGAGTGTGTTCCCCTGATGGTTTAACAAGCACGGGACATGTTACCAGGTGAACAGTATAAGTGAGGCGAGTCTTTTCCCCTGATTGTTTAATATACCCAGGACATGGCACCAGGTGAACAGTATAAGTGAGGAGAGTGTGTTCCCCTGATTGTTTAATACACACGGGACATGTCACCGGGTGAGCAGTATAAGTGAGGAGAGTGTGTTCCCCTGATTGTTTAATACACACGGGACATGTCACCGGGTGAGCAGTAAAAGTGAGGAGAGTGTGTTCCCCTGATGGTTTAATACACACGGGACATGTCACCAGGTGAACAGTAGAAGTGAGCAGATTGTTTTCCCCTGATGGTTAAATATGCAAAGGACATGTTACCAGGTGAACAGTATAAGTGAGGAGAGTGTGTTCCCCTGATGGTTTAATACTGACTGGACATGTTTCCAGATGAACAGTATAAGTGAGGAGAGTGTGTTCCCCTGATGGTTTAATGTACACAGGAAATGTTACCAGGTGAACAGTATAAGTGAGGAGAGTGTGTTCCCCTGATGGTTTAATATACACGGGACATGTTACCAGGTGAACAGTATAAGTGAGGAGAGTGTGTTCCCCTGCTGGTTTAATATACACGGGACATGTTACCAGATGAACAGTATAAGTGAGGCGAGTGTGTTCCCCTGATGGTTTAATATACACAGGAAATGTTACCAGGTGAACAGTATAAGTGAGGAGAGTGTGTTCCCCTGATAGTTTAATATACACGGGACATGTTACCAAGTGAACTGTATAAGTGAGGAGAGTGTGTTCCCCTGATGGTTTAATGCACACAGGACATTTTACCAGGTGAACAGTGTAAGTGAGGAGAGTGTGTTCCCCTGATGGTTTAATATACACGGGACATGTTACCAGGTGAACAGTGTAAGTGAGGAGAGTGTGTTCCCCTGATGTTTTAATATACACAGGACATGTTACCCGGTGAACAGTATAAGTGAGGAGAGTGTGTTCCCCTGATGGTTTAATATACACGGGACATGTTACCAGGTGAACAGTATAAGTGAGGAGAGTGTGTTCCCCTGTTGGTTTAATATACACGGGACATGTTACCAGATGAACAGTATAAGTGAGGAGAGTGTGTTCCACTGATGGTTTAATATACACGGGACATGTGACTAGGTGAACAGTGTAAGTGAGGAGAGTGTGTTCCCCTGATGGTTTAATATACACGGGACATGTTACCAGGTAAACAGTATATGTGAGGAGAGTGTGTTCCCCTGATGGTTTAATATAAACAGGGCATGTTACCAGGTGTACAGTATAAGTGAGGAGATTGTGTTCCCCTGATGGTTTAATACACACGGGACATGTTACCAGGTGAACAGTGTAAATGAGGAGAGTGTGTTCCCCTGATTTTTTAATATACACCGGACATGTTACCCGGTGAACAGTATAAGTGAGGAGAGTGTGTTCCCCTGATGGTTTAATATACACGGGACATGTTACCAGATGAACAGTATAAGTGAGGCGAGTGTGTTCCCCTGATGGTTTAATATACACAGGAAATGTTACCAGGTGAACAGTATAAGTGAGGAGAGTGTGTTCTCCTGATGGTTTAATATACACGGGACATGTTACCAAGTGAACTGTATAAGTGAGGAGAGTGTGTTCCCCTGATGGTTTAATGCACACAGGACATTTTACCAGGTGAACAGTGTAAGTGAGGAGAGTGTTTTCCCCTGATGGTTTAATATACACGGGACATGTTCCCAGGTGAACTGTATAAGTGAGTAGAGTGTGTTCCCCTGATGGTTTAATATACACAGGGCATATTACCAGGTGAACAGTATAAGTGAGGAGAGTGTGTTCCCCTGATGGTTTAATACACACGGGACATGTTATCAGGTGAACAGTATAAGTGAGGAGAGTGTGTTCCCCTGATTGTTTAATGCACACGGGAAATGTTACCAGGTGAACAGTATAAGTGAGGAGAGTGTGTTCCCCTGATGGTTTCATATACACGGGACATGTTACCAGGAGAACAGTATAAGTGAGGGGAGTGTGTTCCCCTCATGGTTTAATAATCACGGGACATGTTACCAGGTGAACAGTATAATTGAGAAGAGTGTGTTCCCCTGATGGTTTAATATACACGGGACATGTTACCAGGTGAACAGTATAAGTGAGGAGAGTGTCTTCCCCTGATTGTTTAATACACACAGGACATATTACCAGGTGAACAGCATAAGTGAGGAGAGTGTGTTCCCCTGATGGTTTAATACTCACGGGACATGTTACCAGCTGAACAGTTTAAGTTAGGAGAGTGTGTTCCCCTGATGGTTTAACAAGCACGGGACATGTTACCAGGTGAACAGTATAAGTGAGGCGAGTCTTTTCCCCTGATTGTTTAATATACCCGGGACATGGCACCAGGTGAACAGTATAAGTGAGGAGAGTGTGTTCCCCTGATTGTTTAATACACACGGGACATGTCACCGGGTGAGCAGTATAAGTGAGGAGAGTGTGTTCCCCTGATTGTTTAATACACACGGGACATGTCACCGGGTGAGCAGTAGAAGTGAGGAGAGTGTGTTCCCCTGATGGTTTAATACACACGGGACATGTCACCAGGTGAACAGTAGAAGTGAGCAGATTGTTTTCCCCTGATGGTTAAATATGCAAAGGACATGTTACCAGGTGAACAGTATAAGTGAGGAGAGTGTGTTCCCCTGATGGTTTAATACTGACTGGACATGTTTCCAGATGAACAGTATAAGTGAGGAGAGTGTGTTCCCCTGATGGTTTAATGTACACAGGAAATGTTACCAGGTGAACAGTATAAGTGAGGAGAGTGTGTTCCCCTGATGGTTTAATATACACGGGACATGTTACCAGATGAACAGTATAAGTGAGGTGAGTGTGTTCCCCTGATGGTTTAATATACACAGGAAATGTTACCAGGTGAACAGTATAAGTGAGGAGAGTGTGTTCCCCTGATGGTTTAATATACACGGGACATGTTACCAAGTGAACTGTATAAGTGAGGAGAGTGTGTTCCCCTGATGGTTTAATGCACACAGGACATTTTACCAGGTGAACAGTGTAAGTGAGGAGAGTGTGTTCCCCTGATGGTTTAATATACACGGGACATGTCACCAGGTGAACAGTAGAAGTGAGCAGATTGTTTTCCCCTGATGGTTAAATATGCAAAGGACATGTTACCAGGTGAACAGTATAAGTGAGGAGAGTGTGTTCCCCTGATGGTTTAATACTGACTGGACATGTTTCCAGATGAACAGTATAAGTGAGGAGAGTGTGTTCCCCTGATGGTTTAATGTACACAGGAAATGTTACCAGGTGAACAGTATAAGTGAGGAGAGTGTGTTCCCCTGATGGTTTAATATACACGGGACATGTTACCAGATGAACAGTATAAGTGAGGTGAGTGTGTTCCCCTGATGGTTTAATATACACAGGAAATGTTACCAGGTGAACAGTATAAGTGAGGAGAGTGTGTTCCCCTGATGGTTTAATATACACGGGACATGTTACCAAGTGAACTGTATAAGTGAGGAGAGTGTGTTCCCCTGATGGTTTAATGCACACAGGACATTTTACCAGGTGAACTGTGTAAGTGAGGAGAGAGTGTTCCCCTGATGGTTTAATATACACGGGACATGTTACCAGGTAAACAGTATATGTGAGGAGAGTGTGTTCCCCTGATGGTTTAATATACACAGGGCATGTTACCAGGTGAACAGTATAAGTGAGGAGATTGTGTTCCCCTGATGGTTTAATACGCACGGGACATGTCACCAGGTGAACAGTATATGTGAGGAGAGTGTGTTCCCCTGATGGTTTAATACTGACGGGACATGTTACCAGATGAACAGTATAAGTGAGGAGAGAGTGTTCCCCTGATGGTTTAATACACACAGGACATGTTACCAGGTGAACAGTATAAGTGAGGAGAGTGTGTTCCCCTGATGGTTTAATACTGACGGGACATGTTACCAGATGAACAGTATTAGTGAGGAGAGTGTGTTCCCCTGATGGTTTAATGCACACGGGACATGTTACCAGGTGAACAGTATAAGTGAGGAGAGTGTGTTCCCCTGATGGTTTAATATACACGGGACATGTTACCAGGTGAACAGTATAAGTGAGGAGAGTGTGTTCCCCTGTTGGTTTAATATACACGGGACATGTTACCAGGTAAACAGTATATGTGAGGAGAGTGTGTTCCCCTGATGGTTTAATATAAACAGGGCATGTTACCAGGTGTACAGTATAAGTGAGGAGATTGTGTTCCCCTGATGGTTTAATACACACGGGACATGTTACCAGCTGAACAGTATAAGTGAGGAGAGTGTGTTCCCCTGATGTTTTAATATACACAGGACATGTTACCCGGTGAACAGTATAAGTGAGGAGAGTGTGTTCCATTGAAGGTTTAATATACACAGGACATGTTACCAGGTGAACAGTATTAGTGAGCAGAGTGTGTTCCCCTGATTGTTTAATACGGACGGGACATGTTACCAGGTGAACTGTATAAGTGAGGAGAATGTGTTCCCCTGATTGTTTAAGATACACGGGACATGTTACCAGGTGAACAGTATAAGTGAGGAGAGTGTGTTCCCCTGATGTTTTAATATACGCAGGACATGTTACCCGGTGAACAGTATAAGTGAGGAGAGTGTGTTCCATTGAAGGTTTAATATACACAGGACATGTTACCAGGTGAACAGTATTAGTGAGCAGAGTGTGTTCCCCTGATTGTTTAATACGGACGGGACATGTTACCAGGTGAACTGTATAAGTGAGGAGAATGTGTTCCCCTGATTGTTTAATACGCACGGGACATGTTACCAGGTGAACAGTATAAGTGAGGAGAGTGTGTTCCCCTGATTGTTTAATATACACGGGACATGTTACCAGGTGAACAGTACAAGTGAGGAGAGTGTGTTCCCCTGTTGGTTTAATATCCACGGGACATGTTACCAGGTGAACAGTATAAGTGAGGAGAGTGTGTTCCCCTGATGGTTTAATACACACGGGACATGTTACCAGTTGAACAGTATAAGTGAGGAGAGTGTGTTCCCCTGATTGTTCAATACACACGGGAGATGTCACCAAGTGAAATGTATAATTGAGGAGAGTGTGTTCCCCTGATGGTTTAATATCCACGGGACATGTTACCAGGTGAACAGTATAAGTGAGGAGAGTGTGTTCCCCTGATGGTTTAATACACACGGGACATGTTACCAGGTGAACAGTATAAGTGAGGAGAGTGTGTTCCCCTGATGGTTTAATATCCACGGGACATGTTACCAGGTGAACAGTATAAGTGAGGAGAGTGTGTTCCCCTGATGGTTTAATATACAAGGGACATGTTACCAGGTGAACAGTATAAGTGAGGAGAGTGTGTTCCCCTGATGGTTTAATACACACGGGACATGTTACCAGGTGAACAGTATAAGTGAGGAGAATGAGTTCCCCTGTTTGTTTAATACACACGGGACATGTTACCAGGTGAACAGTAGAAGTGAGGAGAATGTGTTCCCCTGATTGTTTAATACGCACGGGACATGTTACCAGGTGAACAGTATAAGTGAGGAGAGTGTGTTCCCCTGATTGTTTAATATACACGGGACATGTTACCAGGTGAACAGTACAAGTGAGGAGAGTGTGTTCCCCTGTTGGTTTAATATCCACGGGACATGTTACCAGGTGAACAGTATAAGTGAGGAGAGTGTGTTCCCCTGATGGTTTAATACACACGGGACATGTTACCAGTTGAACAGTATAAGTGA